>NW_005842613.1:326401-355534 GCF_000455745.1 Alligator sinensis | reverse complement strand
TGCTACGATAGAGGCATGCGCAGCATCTCACTGTCTACTACACTTATTGTGAGCCTGGTTAGATTTTCTGCTTGTTCTTAAAGACCCAGACTCACATGACTTTGTGACAATCTGTGTTCATGTATTTTTTTAAATAAGTTTCTAGCCTCTTCGGTAGCAGAGAAGAGTTTGAATAGAAGAAACACAGAAGTTCAAGAACACAACTGCAGCATATGTAAGCGTCTCATGGTTTTTAAGCCAGTCCCGTGATTTTTTAGACCAAATTTAGGCTTTGTAGGTGTCTGGGTATTACCATCCAGCACAAACTGTCTCTGCTGGGAACTTAACAGTTTTCCATTCTTGTGATTATGCTCACTCTAACCATCAAAGCTATTTTACAGCAAACTGATCTGGTTGTTCTGTGCAGGGAAGAGCAGCTAAAGAACAACCAGTGTGGTTCGAAATGACCTAAATTTTTGCAAGCGTAGCAGCAGGGATCTGGGATACAGCGTATCAAGGACCAGCAAGGGTGAGATACACAATTTCAATTTGATCTGTGTGCCATGATCGTCCCTGTCCATCACAGATTTCCCAGAGTGTCAGCAACAGGTGTCCTTTTTTTTCTGGACGAGGCACAATGTGCATGAAACGGCCGGTGTAATCTGAGCCATGCTTCAGAGACGGTGCTCCTTCAGGGCTGAACCAAGCAGTTTATGGTCAGGTTCACAGGGTGACCATAAAAATACAAAGGCCCTGATCAAGATGGGGGTGATGTTCCATAGTGTGTGCCTACATGTCCTGGAGCAGGACTGGACTGAGCAGCCTCTTGGAAGGGCTGATTTTCATTGAGGCTCAAAATAAGCAAGTGCTAGACCCAGCTGGAAAGTGAACAATGCTTTTTCCAAATCCTGGCTCCAAAAACAGCAGGATTATCTCAGAGCTTTGCTGGCATAAGAGAAGAAGACATAAGACCCCACCAGGGTTGGGGGAACCCTGTGACAAGAGGAAGATTAAGATCATGTGAGCAAGTCCCATGCAGAAGGGATCAGAAGAAGATATAAACTAAATCCTTGTCAGTCTTCCCTGGAGGCAGCATGGACAGTTCCGCCCTCCATTACACCTCTGGCTCCCCATCATCTCCCAGCGTTTTGTGAATGTAATGGAGACAAGACAGGGATTTAACTTGGGTTTGCTGCGCAGGTGAGGAGACCTGGATCCTGATTCTCAGTCCCTTCATTCTTGCAGGTGGGTGAAAAAGACAAGGTTATTCTGACATACCCCGTGTTGTGGAGCAGCCAGAGACTGGGCTGGGCTGGTCTCCAGTTTATGGTAGAGCAGCCTCCTCACTGTGCTACTTGGTGCCCTGGTCCGGTTGCTGAGAACCATGCACTCCGATCATGTCTCCCACTATTTCCCCTTAACCAACTCCAGACACAATCCCTCTGCAAGGACCTGGAGCACAGCTTATGCTAAGAGCTGAGCCAACTCAGGACAAGCCCTCAGCACAAGGACTTGTCTCAGGGGCTTTGCATTAAGGTCTTTCAGGAATGCGAGTGCAGCAAAGGGGCCTCTGTGGAGGGGAACTGGCTGAGTGAAGAGATGGCTCTTCTGGCTGGACTGCTCCACTCTGGCTGTGACAGGTCCCTGGGGATTTGGCCTCAGGCAGCAGCAGCCTGTGAAAGGCAGAAGAGAGCCTGTTTGTGTGGGACAATGGCTTCTTTTGTCATGGCTCCATCCCGCTTTTGGTTTCAGCAGCATTTGATGGTATAGCCAAAGCTGGACAAGGAGAAAACATCTCTCCTGCAGCTGTGACATTTAGCCATGCGTAGCTGGACCTGCCCCACTCGGCCTCTCAGACACCCACAGCAGCAGAGGCCTTGACCCCAGCCTGAAGACAGATGGGTTTCTGTCACTCAGAGCTGGGTGCCAAGGAGGGAGGGAGCAGGCGCACAAAGGGGACACTGAAGCAGATTCATCAGGCCCTGCTAAACAGTAGCAGGACATGCTGAACAATGCTGAACAATAGCAGGACACAAATGAGGGTCCCAGGCCCTCTCCACAGGCTTGCCCCAAGCTAGGATACTGGTGGAGCTTGTGGCATATTGCTGTTTCCCAGCACCTCGCTCCAGGCTCTGCCTGCTGCCCCAGGGACAGTTTGGGAGCTGTTGGATTCCAAGCCCATGACACTAAGTCTTCTTTTCTCCTAGTTTCCATGCTGAGCCATCATGGCAAAGGGCATGGCATAAAAACTGAGACAGACCCAATCATCAGAGGCGGCTCTCCAGCCTGTTGCCTTCCAGGAGCAGCCCCACAGCATGGAGATGCCCCTGAGTGGGGAGCGTTTTCAATGCACATTCCTGCCCAGCCTCTTGGAGGGAAGGAGACTGTGACCCAGCCCTGCAGCTGGTCTCCACCTGCCTGCACTTAGGGGATACCCAGCAGCACATCCACACGCCTCCTCCCTCAGAGCAGAGGCCTTCTCCATTCATTTCAGTTTGATTAGACTGAAGACAGCTCTGACTTAAACATACAGAGCCAAACTCACCTGGACCCACTGCAAGAGCCTGTTTGGGGAACCAAGAGTTGAGCCCCAGATTGTATCTTTACTTCAGAGCTGGGTGGTCTCCACTGGAGTTAACCACTTCCCACCTAGTTTAGCTGAAAAAAGAGCATCCACAGAGAGTTACTCAATGCCCAGAGTGACTGCAGTAACAGCTGGGCTGTGATTTCCCCTTCCCCCCAACAAATTAACATAAACTTTTGAAATAAGGAGTAATTTTGAATCACAAACAACATGGAATTTGTTTGGAGAATGGCCAAGCCTGCCTGTTTTTATGAGGCCAAAAAATATAATAGTTAAGAATGGAAAATTGGTCAAAAGATTTTGCTTTCACATATCACCATTTTCCATTAAAAATAGGTTTTATTGAAAAATTCTCAACCAGCAATAACCAGACCATCGGAAGTTTGCTCGGAAAGTGGGAGAGCTATGGATGGATGCCCTTAAAGATATTGAATTGGGAACGCAGCCAGAGATGATTTAGTCAAAGCATCACAGACAAAATGAATCCCCCACAATGGCTCCTTGCCTAGAAGAGGAAAACCATCCGACTCTGACAAATAGCAGCAGCTCTAACTTAGCTCTAACCTAGTGCAAGCGATATGGATTCCACCTCCCCTAGACACGAGCTAAGGACTCTTGTTAGGGAAGGACATTGGCGTGAACTACACCTTGCCTGCATTGTTACAAGTTAATTGCTTTTGGGCCATTCTGTAAATAAAAATGATTGCAGTGCAATCTGCAAAGTCAACTGCCAAAAGGATTTCACTGTAGTATTGAGGTCCACAGGGAAATTGTTCCTGGGGGTGGGGAGAAGAAAGGGGGGATGATTAATGAGAAATTTTGCAAATGTGGATATTTACCATCTTGACAGGAGTCCTTGGAACTTCTAGCACAAGAGCAGGCACAAATCTTGGTGTTATTGATGCCCATCAACCCCTGCCAGAGGGGTGGAGAGAAACTACAGAGAAGCAGTGACTGAGCCTACAAATGCTGTGCCCTGCTTTGCCAACTAACTGATTCAAAAAGTGACTTTGCAGTTCCCAAAATAGCTCATCATCTCATCAATAGGGCTGCTTAATTTGGAGAGGTGGTGTAAAGCCCAGACAGGAAAGACACTTTTGTGGTACAACCGTAGATTGAAATGCATTCCCACCTCTGCTACAGACTCCCTGAAGGACCTTGGTCAAGTCATGGAGGGGTTACATTTTCCAGGAAGTTGGCACATTGGGATAATATTCCTGCCTTGGTCTCTTTGGGTCCTGGCTCCCCATATGTACAATGGGGGAATCATAGCCTTCCCTTCTTCTGCCCCTCAGTCCTTCTTGGCCAGCCAGACTGCAAGCTCATTCATTATGAGGCCTGGTGGAGCTCATTTGTGCCCCTGTACATGGCACTGCCCCTTGAAGCATCTTCAGGGAGCTGCCCTCCACTCCTGCTCCTATCTTGCACATCACACAGCAGCCCTGGCACAGCTGGCACCTCAGAAACGGCTGGAGCCTACCTTGGACAGTCACAGGCTTGGAGGGGACCTCAAGGAGACCTCACTGAGATCTTGGCACAGCCCAGTGCTGTGGGCAGCGGTGGCCAGCACTCAGGCTGTGGCCAGCACTCAGGCTGGCATTATGAGCCCAGAGCTCAGGGTGAGAGAGGCCAAATATTCCCTCACATGCAGGAGGTAGGGACAGTGGCTTCGGCTCAGACAGCCCATTGGCAGACCGGCGAGGGTCCTATGGCTGTTGGCACTGCCCACACTGCTGAGGAGAAAAGCCCTGTGGGGCCAGGCGGCCCCTCCCTGCCCTCCTCAGACTGACTGGGAGGAAAATACCTAGTGGCACATCCATAATGGACCCAATCCTGGGAAGCACCAGCAGTTCCCCCAGAAGTCTGTGGGTGCACAGTATGCCTGAAAGCTGGGGACTGTAGCTGACAACAACCCAGACCTTTGAGTTATGGCCTCTTTTTATGTCCCAAAGCTTTAGAAATGCTCACTCCATCACCTCTCATCCCATGAGGGCCAGAACTGCAGGTCCCACTGTAGAGATGAGTAAATTGAGGCACAGGAAGGGAGTGAGACTTGCCTAATGCTAGAAATAAAGCAGAGTAAGAGGTAGAGACTGGGTCTGCAAACTCCCTTTCCTGTGCACTAGGAACTGCAAACAACCCAGCCTGCGGGGAACATCCACCTGAGCAAGGGTAGCTGCCCATGCATCAGAGCTGGAAGCGTGGCCTGGAGCAGGGGTCCTGGATTTTGCAACATGTGCCCTTACCATGCCCAGGAGGATGCAAGCGGGGAGCAGGCTTGCAAGGGGAAACTGAGGTTTGGCAGGGGGAGGACAGGGCAGGGCGGTGAGTGACCAGCCCAAGGTCATCCAGATTGCAGCCAGACACAGCCTGTTTCCTGGCGGAGCTGCAGCAGCCACTTCCAGCTTGACCACTAATTGTGCAGCAGTGACTCACCCCAGCACCAGCCTTGCCTCTTGGCTTACAGGCACAGTGCAGGATTGCCTTAAAGAGACTCTGCCTAGACATGCTCTAGCAGAGTGCCAGGGGAGGGGAGAGGGCAAACACATGGCCTGCCAGTGCAGAAACAGGTCTGGACAGATGCACCCACTCCAAGGCCTGAGAGTAACATGGATCCAACATCAGACTGGGAGAGGAGCAGGCTGCGTCTCTGTCATTACTGCCCTGATCCTTACCAGCCCTACCAATAAGCTCCCCTGGGGGATGGAGAAGGAGCCCCCTTTAAGAAAACCAAGTGCCATTGGCAAGGGAGTAGTTTAAGGTGATACCCGCAGCCCCACCTGCAAGCAGCAGCACAACCCCCTGGGCCCACCAAGGACTTAGAATCAGGCTTTGGAGGCAGAGCACCTTGCACGGGCCAGGCCTTTGGCATACCAGTGCTAAGAAGAACCAGTGACCAGAGTGCCATGGCTGCCAAACAGGCCAGCTGGGGCGGGCTCCTCCTTCTGGCTGTTTTAGAAGTTGATGCAGTGCATCTAGGAGAGCTCTGATGAGATGACACAGTATGGGGCACCGTGTGGGATAAAATGCAGTGGTTGTTCCAGCCTGGCTCTGGCCACAGCATGTCTCTCAGGAGCCCAGTGGGACTGCCAGGTTTGCTGCCCTGAGCATGTCTGACATGTGGCTCAGCATGGCTGCACACTTCACAGGCAGGGGACTGGTGTCTGGTGCTCGCTGGTGGGCTCTGTAACAGGAGCCAGCCACATGTGGTTCACCCAGCCCTCCGTCTTGCACGAGGCTGGAGTGAGTTCTCAGTGACCAGGGTGGGGACTGGGGACAGAGGAAAGAGAGGTGTCCTTCCCCTTGCAGACAGCCTGAACCAGGGGGCTCATCCCTGCTAGGCCTGGGGGCATCAGACCCCCAAAAGGGAGTGCAAACTTTCCCCTCTTGGCCCACTTCACTGAGTCGGTACATGTTTTCCTCTCTACAGGCTTGCTGTGGTTCCCATTAGCCTTGATGCAGCCTGCAGTAGGATTCACCTGGCCCAGAGACTAGCCCACTGAGATCCAACACACCCAGTATGGACCCAGTACACTGCCTAAGTGGGGAGAGCTGGGCCTGGACCCTAACCCTAACCCATGAACTTTAAGGTCATTTGTTCCTGAACTTCAGTAGAAGGGAAGGGACTGACTGATTCACCACCCCTGTTCTCACCCCCAAGTCCTGGGTATTGCTATGACTAAACCCCACAGTGAGATCCCTGGGCCAAGAGCCTTGTTTCTGGATCAGATCCAGCTTGGAAGCTACGCAGGGTGGAGTTAATCTCTTGCCAGCAACAGATCACAGCAAACAACCTGGACATCAGGGGCTGAAATCTCATGGGAGCAGGCAGGAGCATAGGAGTTTGAGTGCATGTGGTATCTAAAACCGATCCAGCCCACTGCTCTGTCTCCAAGACTGACCAGAGAATGAGGGAAGACCCCAGCAGTGGACAGCAGCACATTAACCTGCTATTCCCTACCCCCTGTCTCCTCATTGCTGGGCAGTAGTCATGACGTGGGGGTGAGGGAAAACAATAAGTTTATGGTGACTGGGCATGACAAGCAGCATGAGCACAGGGAGACAGGGGAGCTGGCACTCATGTTCTCAGCTGCCCTTGTGCTGACACAGACCAGACAAAATCAGTGTGTGCAAAGTTCCTGCCTTGGCTTTAGGTATGCTGATAGCCTGGTGTGGTCACATACTGCAATACTGCAGTTGCACAGCCATACAGAGACCTTCCAGAAACCCCTGGGAATGAATACCCTTATTAGCTCTCAACCCCTGATGAGTGGATAGAAGTTAATTGTGTTGGGCTGTAAGTACTCCCAGGCCAAGCCACTCTGGGCAGCAGCTTGCCAGGTGCACAGCTGGCAGGGATAAGGAGAACACCCTTCCTTTTC
The DNA here is from genome assembly GCF_000455745.1 of Alligator sinensis. Lineage (NCBI taxonomy): Eukaryota > Metazoa > Chordata > Crocodylia > Alligatoridae > Alligator > Alligator sinensis. The sequence goes on along the minus strand of NW_005842613.1, from coordinate 348,589 downwards.
AGAACCCGGTTGTGCTCTGAGCACTCAGCCTCCCAGGGAGCCGCACGGGGCCAGCCTGCACTCCTCCTCCAGGGTCCAGGGCAAGGCCATTTCTTGATACCACTGACCTCTTCCTTAGCAACATGCCTCCTCTAAGTGCTAGGCTCTCAGGTATGCCCTGCTGATGGGCCACCACCACACCATGCCCAGGAGGAGCGGAGGAAGAAAGCTCCATGAGAAACTTATGTCTTGTCCTTCCACAGTCTCCTCTTGCAAGTGCTGAATTATGAATGCCTTGCTAATGATGCCCATCTGAATCATCTGAACAGGCTCCCAGCCATATAATGAATCACAGGGTGAATTGGGCTGGGATGACAGCTTCTTCTCCTGTTTCCAAGGAACTCTGCACCTGACATCAGGCGGGGGAGCATTTATCCTGCTTGTGGGGTGTGGTGGGGCTTCATTCTAGCAAGACTTCCTGTGCAGCCCTCCCCACTTTACCAGCCTTCTGTCTGGACGGGGGATGAGGATGCACCAGGGAAGCTTACTGAGTCATCTCCCTTTCAATGCCTTTTCTTTAATCATGCATCCACTGTATGCTGAAATTCACCCTGGGCAGAAAGCCATTAGAAGACTTAGGACAGTGCCACCACTTAAAGTCTTGGCTCAAGGAGCACATCAGATCTCTGGCTGGGTGAATTTTGCTGTTAGAGGCCCAGTGCATCAACCCCCCTGACCCCAGGATCCAAAATACATATGAGCTAGAGGTGGGATTCAGTGTAAGCCTCTCACCCAAGCCCTTGTCTGTGGATCCTTGAGAAGACCCAGCTCTGTGTCTGGACTTTGCTGTTAAAGCTCATCTGTGGTTTGAGCCAAGGAGAGAAGAGAGGGCAAGACCAAGGTGAAACGCAGCCAGATATTGCTACAAAAATACGTCACCTTGACTTGGCCCTGTTTCTTTCTGACAACCAACTTCTTTCTGCTAGTGTGGCTGTGGCTGTGAGGCTGCCCTCCGCACAGAAATCCTAGCTCCCCAGCTCTGCTATGGGTACCCAATAAGTGACCTGCATGAACCAGGCCCCACTTTCCACCTCTGCAATGAAGCGGACCCTACCGAACTGCATGCACCTGGGTGATGCCAACTCTAGAAACTGAGTATTGTCCTGGAACTCAGCAAAATAATTAAAACTCTTCCATTTCCCCATATCATTTGTGCTCCTTCACCCTGGATTAATGGTCTTTTTCTCCCGGCAGAGACTCATTCCTTATTCCTAATAGGCCATAAATCCAAACCCAAAATAACTGCAGCCTTTGCCCAGGCCTTGTGAAATATTTATTCTCTCTCTCCAACCCCTGCACCACCATCTCCTCTTAAGAGATGAAGAAAGGAGCTAATCAATGGTATTGATCTATGTAGAATTGCAGTTGCTCCAGACAAAAACTGGAGAAATGAGGAGGGGGAGGTGGGGAGAGGGAATGCTTATGCGGGCAAGTACAAAGGGACCTAGGTGGGATATGCTTGTTCTGTGGGCATCAATCAGATTCAGCCAGTGCTCACACAATGGGGCCCTTTCCTCAGCCCAGATTAGGGCTTGATGAGCTCCATTTATTTGTCTCTCAGAAAGTGTTTCCACCATCATCCCCCTGAAAATAAGCTTCCTGATGATGACAGCCCAAAGGCATTGGCCTCAGACTTGCAGTGCAGCATTTCCCCTTCACCAGAATCCGCCTGCTTGTACTCACAATGCCAGGCTCCAGGGCAGGGCTAACTCTGCACTGCATGAGGTCATGAATAAAAACATCTCTCTCCCCTCTCCATTCAGCATAGAGGTACTCAGACCCAGAGGCCAGGAAGAGCTGGAGCTGGCATTTGGCCGGAGGCTCTCTCCAGCTTCCCTGATTACTGCCTTGCTGAGTGATGGAGCTTGCATGATGCAGGAAATCAATGAGATGATCACCAGCCTTTACTGGTTTTAAGCTATTGGAGTCCAAGGGCACAGATAAATGAGCAATATAGGGGGTGGGGACTTACAGTAGAGCAGCTGATTCCATGTACCCGTTACCCCATGGTAAATGAATGCTAAACTGGGGCAATTTAGCTGTTTTATTTCAGACAAAGCTCCCCTGGTTTTGCCTTCACTTACTGCAGTATGATTCCAGTTGTTATGCAGCAAGCCCAGAGTTTTTGTACACGCTTTTTAATTTGGTCCTTTGTCCCTACCCATTTTGGTTCCACGCTGGGGAAGGGAATGCTGAGAAGCAGGGAAGGGAGGGGACCCGCTGCCAGTGAAAGCTCTTCACAGAGCTGGTCTATACTTGCAGCCCAGGCCCTTCCTCCTACTTGGATGCATGGTTGTTTGTATGGCAGGTGTCACCACTGGACCTGGGAGTAACAGCCAGGCTCAGAGTGACTGGGGTCTAAGACTCACCACACTGATGTTACCAGGCCTGCTTCATCTCCTGTAAGGTCAGCGTGCTGCCCAGGGTGACCCAGTGCTTCCCACTTCAGGGATAAGACAGGGACAGACACTGTAATGCTGCTCTCAGAGCTGAGGGCCCAGAGTCTGGCTCCTTTTCACACCATCTGAAAGGGGGCATGATCCTTATTACCCCTAGTCTCACTACCTGAAGCCATTTGCCTCTCAGACCTTCCTCGGGAGGCCCTGGCAGCAGCAATCCTCAGGCAGCCTGCTGTCTCTAAGCATCTGATACCTTTTACAGCTATCCTGTGAGGAAGCTGGGACTTGGCCCTTTCCTGGCCAGTGTGAATTTCATATACCCTTTAACACATGGTGCCAGTTATTTGGGATCCTCACGAGACAAAGAGGCATCTACTGAGATATGTCTATGCAAGTTTGGCTCCAAATCCCCGTGAAACCAATAGGAGTTAGGCACCTAGCTAGGTGCTTTTGGAAAAAAATCCCATTAGGCATGGATCTGAGCTATTCCACCCAAATCAATGGAGTTGCCATGGACTCGGCCTGGGTCACTGGGCCCCTCTGTTTCCACTTGTTAGCGACAGCGAGGGATCATAAGCCATCTGTCACCACCGGCGCCTGAAACGCAGCTAACTGAGCTGTGGTTTTCAGAGACAAGCCTGCTGGTTCTGAGCACACTTGAAAAGGGCTTTTATTTATGCACAAAAACATGTAAGAAAAGTGGAAAAACCCTGGGACACGCCCACTCGATTAACAAAGGAATCACACAAACACATGGCCCAGGCAGATGCATGCAAGTCCTGGGAGTGAATCCCTTGTCAGTAAGCAAAAACTTCCCCTCCCTCACACCCAGGGACAACATTGCACCAGTCTCCAGGGCAGAAAAATGACCAAAGGTGAATGGCAGACAGCAAGGAGCCTGCCAGGGTGAGACCCCAAAGTTTCCAGCATGGTCTGAGAACAGGAGCAGAGCACAGTGAAATACATGACCAAGTGGCTAGACAGACACATCTCTGCAGCCTGCAGCTTCAGGGTACTCCAGTATCTTTACAATAGAGCTGTATTGAGGCTCCTAAGTCACTTGGGAGCCTGCCTGGATGTGGCCATTATCACTCTAGTGTCTGAACAAAAATGTATCTTCTGGGGGCTCTGCAGATATCCTAGTCCCCTGACACATGCTGGAATGATACTCAAGTTTTCAGAATTCTCCATGGGCTCTGGTTGCTGGGCACCTGCGTGTCTGCCATTTCTCCTAGTGAGACTCTACTGGGCAGTGATTTTCCTTCTTGCTTTGAGGGTTTTCTTCTGATCAATACTCGCCCACCATAGGGAGTAGCCATGGAACCAACCCAGAGGACTGAGCAGCTCTGCTCCATGTCCCTGGGGTATCAGGCAACCAGGAGGCACTGGTTGGTACCTGTTCAGCCAGGCACCTGGAACTGGCCTGGGTGAATCGCTAGGTGAGAGGGGAAGGGTCTGCAGGGCATGGCAGCAAGAACAGGGCTTCCTTGCTCAATACAGCCCTGTGCTATATACAGTGATGTACAGGGAACACAGGTGTGTAGAACGTGTGGTTCGCATCCTGTGGATGGCACTGCTGGGAACCATCCCACCTTGCACCGTGTGCCACTGGCATCTGGGATCCATTGCAGCTTGGGCCAGCCTCAGTCTGAAAGACAAACAGGATCTTTAGCTCAGAGCTAGGGTTTTCCACTAGCTTGGATCATCTACAAGGCAACTTGGGCAGGGAGTGTCTGAGAGATCCTGACTCCTCTGGCCCTGGCACATGGCAGATGGAGAGAAGCAGCTCTAAGCTATGCCATGGGCACTAGTTACCTACCCCTTCAAGTTCACAGCACCCCACGTGCCTCCACTACACTCATCACACCCCATCATCCCTTCCACACACCACACTCACCATCCCTTCCACACACAGCTGTACCTCACAGCACCCCTCCTCCACACACACTCGTTGGGGCAGGGACTGTAGGTCTTACCAGTGCCCAAAACAATGCGGTCCTCCTCTTGGTTGGTTGGAGTTTCTAGGAGTTATCATCATGATGAAACCCCAGTGCAAGATTGTATAAGAGAGTAGATGACCCGCCGAGGTCCCTTCCAGCCCTACTTTTCTATGATTCTGTGATACAAATCTATGAATGTTCGTAGTATATTATACCTGCTTGATCCACAGAGAATTGCTTGAGAAAGAAATTTACAGATAAGGCAGAGAACAAGTCTGCTGAAGAACTTCAGAGTCACATTCATGGACAGCTCAGGAACAGTCAGCTATGCTTGGAAAACAGATTTGCTGCCCCATGAAAAATAGAGATTCTAATTTTTTTTGTCCCAAGTCACGATTTAAAATTAAGTCAGTCATATGACTAAAAGCCACTTCAAAAACACATTTATCCCCAAAAACCTTCACGTTGGGAGTTTTGACATTTTCAACAGGTTTTTCTATATTTGTAAATAAGATTTTTATTTAAATTCATATTTTGTTTCGTTTTTAAAAGGCAAGTCTCAAAGTGGCATTATCTGACAGAAAAGTATTTCAGCAGCAATTTCAGGCCCAACTCTAAATGAGGATGTCTGGCTCTAAGCTGGCAATTCCTGTCCATTGAGCTCAAAATACTTCATACAAGAAGTCAGAGTTACTGTCTCCATTTTACAGATGGGAGAAACTGAGGCATAGAGGCAAAGTGACTTGCTCAGAAACACCCTAGAGGCCAGTGGCAGCACTGCTGTCAGAACATGGCTGCCATGAGCTCCAGTCCAATATCCAACTAAGTTATTCCTTGCAACTCTTCATTCAGCTCTGTCCTATGAATTCATGCCCCTGATCCTAGCATTGAAGATGAGGATAAATTGGTAGCTCTGACACACTTTGATCTTGCTAGATTCCTGGTGTTCAGGCTCCGAAGGAGCCATCAGATCAGTGGGTCTGATTCACTGTCTCTCACAGGCCCTTTACATCTCATGCAGTTACCGCTGTACTGAGCCAGTAGCTGGTACCTGTGTGTGGCTAAGGCACCTCTTCCACCAAGGCACCCAGCCTTAATATGAGCCCATCAACAGCTGGAGGCTCCACCACTGTCTCTGGGAGTCTGTTCTAAGGTGGAATCGCCCTCCCTGTTAAGAATCTGTGCCTAATTTCTGAGCCAAACCCCTGTGCATCAGCTGCCAGCCCCTGGATTCTTGTTTTGCCTTTCACTGCTGAATTAAAGAGCCCTTTTGCCTCCATTATGTTCTTGCCATGAGGTTGTTTCTACCCTGCAATCAAGGCACCTCTTAAGCTTTCTTCATAGTCCAGCAAATTGCAGCTGTCAAGTCCCCCTCTGCCAAGGGTTCTCCCTGGCTTGCAGACCAGACTCATGGCTTCAGCATTCCCTGCATGGCTCTGTGCTCTGCTGGGAACAGTTCCCAAGCACTGGCAGGTCTTGTGCCATCACAGAAGGCGGATCAGACTCAGCAGGCTGCACCTCCCGCTGGCAGCCCCCCCCCCCAGCCACTCAGGGATGCTGTTAGGTCTGGCTCCTTGTAACTTCACTGCCCCATTAAGCTGGCCCAACCCTGAAGGTGCATTAGGGGGCATTATTTGCAGCTGCTCTTTTCACAGCAGGCTGGATGTGTTGCTGATGGCTTTTTAACAATTCACAAGGGGGGTTTTTGCTGGATGCCCACCTCTGATACAGGGAAATGGATGGGCTGTGGTCAGGCGGGAGATCTGTCAGCCCAGCAGAGAGCTCTGGGGAGGGGAGGGGAGGGGACGGGAAGGGAGGAGCTGTCCTGTGGCACCACTTGAGAAAGGGAGAAGCAAAAGAAACCCTCACTTTGGCCCACAGTACCTACCCCACCCAGACTTGCTAGACTCTGCCCCTCTTCCTTTACCCTTTATGCTTCCTTCCTGCCCATCTCTCCCATACTCTATGTGCTCAGGGCTCAGTCTACCAGGCACTCCCAGTCATGCTCAGGCAGTGAGCCTGAGTATAGGGCGATGGGCATGGGTGAGGGGCTCCAGGCATGACAGAAGCAGAAAATGCAGCCTGGGGATCACATGTCAACCACCCTGTGAGCATGAGGGGACAGTGGGCACAGATGGAGGATGCAGGCAGAGCTCCAGGGGGAGGATGGCACTGGAGGGAGGTCCATGAGCACAGAGGCTGGAGCACAGGAGCTCTGGGACTGGTTGCTGTCCTGTCAATAGAGGGAGTGGCTAACCCTGAAGACATGTCACAGTGGCACCATCTGCCCCAATTCAGGAACCTTATTGTCATGGGTTTATACAGCCCAACAGGGAGGGGTGGGGGGGCAGTGCCCAGGGGTTGGCGCACTGCCTGGCACTACCTGAGCGACAGCTTCTCCCAGCTGGCAGGGTCATAGCAGGCTGCAGACGGCGCCAGCGTCTTCCGAGTGGTCACAGTTGTGGACGTTCCAGCGGATGTGGGAGCAGCGCAGCAGCGAGGCCTCGTTGCCCTTGCACTTCAGGTTGTCAAGGAAGATGTAGCCAATGCCCTGGCCATAGTGCGCCTCCCCCCAGGCCGCCACGGCATGCCCACAGCCCAGCTGCCGGCACACCACCTTGACATCCTTGAGGTCCCAGGCATCATCACACACTGTTCCCCACTGGGACAGGAAGAACATCTCCACGCGGCCTTCGCAGCGGTGGCTGCCGTTCACCAGGCGCAGGAATCCTAGGGGCAGGGAGCACGGGGGGGACCTGGTCAGTGCCCAGCAGAACCTCCAAGCTCTGAGGTTGACTGGCAGCCCCACCTGGGTCCTCTTCATCACCCCAGTGTCTCACTGCACTGCAGAGAGATGGGCCTAGGAAGCAGTTGCTGCTTCATGGGAGACTGTCTTAATTGATCCTAATTAATTAATTAATCTTGGTTAGCAGAGGAAAGCAGCACTCAGCCTACACAACTGCTAGGACAGCAAGTGACCGCAGGCTGTAGCTTCTAGCCTAAACCTCCCAGCAGTACAGTCACTCATGATGTCTCACAGCACCCAGGACTGCAGGTAACTGCTGCTGTGGTCCAGACAGGTCAGTTGGACTCAGTGAGGTGAATGTGCTTGCACAAGACACAGTGGTCCTGAGCCCCATTCCTGTGCTTCAACTGCTCACTTGAGAAGTGCCTCCCTTCTTGCTGGGAGCTATGGCTGTGGAAACACTTGTAATGCCTCCGTTTATTACAGGTACCCAGAAATGAAAGGCAATGTGTTCCTCTGCCCTAGGCAGTGGGCCATCTATCTGGAATCTAGAGAATGGTCCAGGGGACACAGCATCCAACTGGAAATCAAGTAACTTGGGCTCCATTCCTGGCTTGGCTTCGCTGTGTGAGCTTGTCTAGTCACATCACCTCTACCACTGCCCTGTCCTCCTGAGGGGGATAGTGTGTGGATAGGTTATAATGAATAGTTGCAAGCTGCTTTGAAATCCACGGCTGAAAAATGTCAAGGGAGCCAACAGAGCAACAACTGCTACCCCTAGGTAGTTGCACTGGTTCTGATCAGCGCATCAGTAGTGACTCCTAAAGGCACTGGTCTGAACCTTTAAAAACTTTCTTGTCTGATTTGCTACCCAAGACAGACCCCAGAGCACTTCTCCAGTATTAGAACCATGGCTACCTGAAGCCACCTAGGAAGGAGTTACTGGCTGCACAGAGTACATACCATCCTTGGGGCGAGTTGTGGTTGAGGTTGTAGTCGCATATGTATCTTCTCTGAAATGGTCTCCTGAGTCATCCATGCCTGGTTCAGCAAAGGAGGGAGGGGAAAAAAGAATGAGGACAAATCTCTGCTCTCAGGCTCCTGGCTGGAGTCACATAGCATTTGTGACCAGCGCCAGAGAAAGGACAGGCACAGGTAAAAAGCTAGGGAGAGAGGGTGGGCTACAGGGAGCTGAGGGGTGTTGCCCTTTTTAAGGCAAGAATGGGCAAGTCCCCCATTAAAGCAGACACTGAAATCCACAGGCACTGCCTGCAGGCCCCACCCATCATGTGCCACAGCAGTACACCCAGTGGGTGCAGTATGCTTTGTGCCTCCAAACCAGGCACTGGGCCCAACCTGGGACCTCCCGGCCAAGCCCCTTTGAACTGTCAGGGGTGTAGGTTTGGTTCCCAAGTCTGACTTTGACATCTTGGTTTGGGGCAATTCAGAAGCAGAAGGGGCATCTTCCCTCTGGGTCCCACTGGCACCTCCACAAAAAGGTGACCTCACAGGGTTCCCACTGTGCTGGGCCAGAGTCTCACAGACAGAGCTGGGAAATGCCAGTGCTCTTGAGTGCCAGCCTGAACCCTGGGCTGAATGTGACTACATCCAAACCCCATCCAAACCATGGCACAGCTGCAGAGAAGTGAGCACAGCTCAGAGCTCTGGGTCAGAGCAAGGGCAGGCTGCATGAAAGGCGCTCACTGCAGAGGCCATCAACTCTACCCTTGCATCTGATAAGAGAGCTCCTTGGGGCTCAGGAAAGCTCTTGTCCCCTTTCCAGGCACTTAGCTGACTGATCTCAGATGAGAGCTGGATACAGCCTGAAACCACATGTACCATGTGACCATGATCTTGTGGCCTGGGGCATCCTGAGCTGCATTGCAGTCTATACACACATCTCACCTCTGCATATCACGCCGGCGTCCTCATGGTGCCCACAGTTGTGCTGCCCCCAGCCCAAGTTAAAGCAATCCGCCAGGTCGGTCTCTGTGCCAATGCAATCCACGTTGTCCAGGAGGATGGGCCCAGTGCCGTAGCCAAAATACCCCAGGACCGTGGCCACCACTGCAGACCCACAGCCCATCTGCCTGCAGACTACCTGGGCGTTGGCAAAATCCCAGTCGTCATCACACACTGTTCCCCAGGTGCCGCGATGCAGAACCTCCACTCGGCCTTGGCAGCTGCTGTTCCCGCTCACCAGCCGGATGCTGCCACCTGGTGACCAAAGAGGGCAAGAAAGAGGGCAAGTGAGGGTGGCAGGGGAAGCTGGGGGGTCCTGAAATATTTGTGGATGAAGGTCAGCGAGGGGTGAGGAGGGGAGTGCAGTTCCTGGGCCCAGGGCAGCTCTATCTTCTGTGAAGTGCTTTGTTGCTGCCCTCATCTCCAATGCCAAGTGAAGCCCAAGGAGGCTGTGTGTCCCAGTGTGCTCCATTTCAGACTCTGTGGAATGCTGCATGCTGGGTCTTGTCATCTCCAATGCCTGTCCTACCATCTAACAGTGCAACACGCTGCATTTGGCAAGACTGGCAGGATCCCCCGTGACTGAGTAGGGGCTCAGCTGATGCTGTTGGGCCTAAGCAGGTGTGACCTCAGGGTTTTCATTGGCTTTGGCCCTGCCTCAATTGCCTGATGCCCGAGTGCCACATGCCTACCTGGCCTGGCAGAGAATCTCTCAACGAGCCCCAGTGCATGCAGAGTGGCAGGGCACGGCCATACTTACTTTTCTTTCCCCTCGCAAAAATAGCCGTCGTCATCACTTCAGTCTCTGGAGAAAGCTGATCTCTGCCATCAGTGACTGCGAAGATGAGTGCCAGAGTCAGGAGTCAGAAGAAAGGTCCAGGAATAAAGCTGTCTCATTGCTGTTCTCTACTTAAGGGTAGCAGGGCAGCTCACTCTCTGGAAGCAATGGCTTGCAAAAGCACCATGGTAGGATTATGCCCAATGCAACCATGTACATAAAAGATAATGAGCCCTGCTGGATTCCTGGCACGTGGTACCAAGGCTGAGATTTCCTGCTTGGCACAGAGCTAGCAAGAGGGGTCGGTAGTGCTTAAACCCAATAGAGGCTTCTTTTGCAAGGCACCAGCCCATGAGTTTACTTTACTATGAGCAGCTCCCCTGGGATAGCTGTTTAAACACATGGGGCGCTTATACACATGCAGGGAGGCTGCCCCAGCGCACTGTAATAACCACCAGGAGTAACTCCAAGGCAGAAGACAAAGAGAAAACCCAGGATCATGGATCCTAGCCATGTTTCTCCACATCCAATAAGAATGGCAAACAGATTTGCATGACAACTGTGTTCTCAATAGAAGAATACTACTCCAGGGGTAGAACTGTAGCTACCACAAGCCAGGCACCAGTCTTGTGACTTTAAGCCTTCGTGACAGTGCGAATGCAGGGTATATCACAAATCCCCTCTGAACAGGAAAGCTGGCCTCACCTGTGGCAGTGCCGGTGAATGGCTTTCCATACTCCCAGGTGACTGAGGTGGTGAATGGTGTGACTGTTGACATCCCCAGCCCTGGAGGGACACACAGAGGGGCAGAGGTTACATGAACAAGGGTCATTGCCTGGGCTGCACAGAAGCCTTTCAAGAGTTGGCTCAGCTAGAAGGGATCCCATCTGGAGAACGAAGAAATATGTGTATGTTATTCTATATTTTCCTGGTTGCTCTTATTGGCTCCCCCTTCTCCAGCCTTTTCCTTGGGAACAAGGGCTCAGCACTTTCTTTCCTACCAGATGAAGCTACATCACCTCCTGATTGAAGGTGCCCGGTTGCTCTGACTAATCCCTGGATGCCCTGGGTGTGCTAGGGCTCTCTCTGAGAAAACCTGCAGTATTAGTTTAAGGTGAGGAAGCTCTCACTTTCCAGGCTGGAGGTCCCCAGTTGGATCTGTATGTGACATCAAGCCACCATGACTCATCCACAGCTCCCTGCTATTAGTGGTTATGTGGAGTGGGGTGTATGGAGTTGGACCAGAGGCTGGTAGCAAAGAGTTCCCCCTACCTTGAGGGCTCTGCTGCCTGCTTTAAGCACAAGGTGGCCAAGCTCCCACTGTAGGAATACCTCTGTGCTGAGGGCTGGCAGGGGGCGAGGCTTTGTGGGGAGAGGGCTGGAACAGAGACTTGGCCCAAATCATCTCCAGAACTTGACCTAAGTGAGTCAACAGCTCCCTTCCATAATTGGTGGGTTCAAACCAAGATTTTCCTTTGGTGGGGTACACAGCACAGAGAAAAGCACAGGGTATGAGAGTGCCCAGCAGCCTGGTAAGAAGTCCCCCTATTTGGTCACCCCAGCCCAGCTCTGTCCATCACTGAAAGCCTGCTGCAGGGGCCTGCTGCTCTAAGGGCATTTGTCTCTCACAGGGGCTAAGCAAACATTACACCCTATATCACAGGTAAAGTCCATTATTTACATAGTAGCAACCACTCTCGTTCAACCAGCCACTTATTCCACCCAATGGGCTGGGATTGATACTGGTGCTCTGCCTCAAAGACTCCTCTGTTGACCCATCTAGAATAGCCCTGCCCTTCCTGGCTGTCTCCCCAGGATCATGGCCTTATTGGACCAGTATTTCCCTCTCCCTGGCAGCAGGGAAGAGAAATGACAGATATTTTGGGGAGAAAGAAGCAGTATGAGAAAATTGCCCATTTCTCATAGCATCATCCTCTTTGTTAGTTAATAGTTGGAAAGGGAAAGTGACGGCACTTAGTGCTCCAGTCATTAGCCATGATAATAAGGAAATTCAAGGGGATTATTAACATTATAAATGGTAATCAACAGATAATGGCAGAAATACATCATGTAAAGATGGGGAGAAGGCTCTGCTCAGCACTGGCCCACAGACAGCTCAGCTGACAGCTCATCCTTCACTTCCAGACCAGACAGTTTCTTTTCCACACAGCAGATCTGGGCAATAGCAGGCAGGATAATCTTTTCCCTTAGGAATGGCTTTTCCAGCCTCCCCTGCCTTCGACTATGAGATTCAAGATCTCCCCAGTGCCAGCAGGTAAAAACAGATGGATGTATGGTTTGGTGGAGGCCCCTCACTTAAGACTGGGGCTCAGTCCCCTTTTCTGCCTGTGGGACCTTGGGGACATCACTTAGTGTCTCTGGGCCTCAGTCTGGAGGAACAGGGCACTGCCCTGCCTAATAAGGGTTGTTAGGATGATGACACTGAAGAGTGAGAGACACTTAGCTCCTGCAGTGATGAGGGCTACAGACTGCATGGGAGAAGGGCCTGGCGCTGGGGCATTACTGTCAGCTTGACTTTGGGGTATGCTATAACAATATTCCATTTCCTTTCCAGTGGCCAGTCCACACTAGCCAACAGCTTTCATGTTATAACTCCTAGCTCCATTCCTCACCCCCAATGCCAATAGTCCCTTCCAGTCCCATTCATCCAGCCAGGCATCCATTGCCACAGTTACTCTCCACTGCAGGAAAGGAATTCTACAATAGCAGGGGACTAAACTAAATGATCCAGGACACCCCTTTAAGTCCTATGTGCTTATGATTCACCCTCTACTACAACGACCTCCTCTTGGACCTCTTTGCCCAGCTTCCAAGGCTGTTTGGTCTTCCTACAGTTCTGGGCTCTCTAGCTGGAGCAGGGGCAGGGTGTGGCTAGATGCTGGCCTGCCATGGCCCCGGAGGCAAATTCCTCCCTCTGTCCTCTTTCCTGCCCCCACTGGCAAACCCTAGGGATCACAGCTGGGGTTTGCCAGCCCCAGCCACATCTCCACAGCTTGCTTGAAGCCAGGCAGGGATGGAGTTAATTCAGGGGTGGGCAAAATGCAGCCCGTGGGTGGGATGCAGCATGCCAGGCCATTCTGTCTGGCCCACAGGGCCCCTAAAAAAATTAAGAAAATTAATATTTATCTGCCCCTGGCTACCTGTCATGTGGCCCTCGATGGCTTGCCAAAACTCAGTAAGCAGCCCTTCTCCCAAAATAATTGCCCACCCCTGAGTTAATTCCTTCCTCTGTCCCCTCTCTCCCCCAAAGCCCCTGGGGGTTTGGCTGCAGTCTCTGCAACTTGCCTGTAGTCAGGCAGTGAGGGGATTAATTCCACAGCATGTCCTGGAGCAGGGGGAGAAAGGCCAGCTACTCCCGTGTGTGCAGATCCAAACCCTGCACCTGTGAGCCCAGAGCTAAGACCTGCAGGACCAGACTGAGAGGTGGGAAGTGTTGGCAAAGACCTGACAATCATCACACATGCTGGAGATGTAGTTAAGGGAAGTTGCAGACAGCTTCCCCCAAAAATGCAGAGAGCTACATTTACATTATAAAGCAGAACATGTAAAAGGTGGGAATGCCTAAGCAAACCCTTTCTGAATGTCTGGCTGTAAGGAAACACTGCCCTTGGGTTTAGTAAGACTAATTTTTGTCTTCCCAGTTTTCATTTTAAGTTAGACTAAGTTGTGTATGCTGTGTTTTACTGGGCTGTATCTTAGCTTAGGCAAAGATTTTTGGTAGTTCCCTGTTGTGTGCTTTGCAAATTACTGTGTTCAATATGTGCTTGCTTCAGAGAAAGGACTTTTTCCCTGTCTCCACTCCTCAGTCTGGCAGCAACTGCCCCCCGCCGCCTCCCAGCTGCTGGCTGCCATCTGCTCCAGCAAGGAGGAGTGAGTGCCTTAGAGAGCATCTCTCTTCCCTCCCCTTTGACACTGGCTGGCAGGCATGCTCTAGCACCCCAGCTTCTGGCTTGAGCCATTGCAGGCATGTAGCTGCATTTCCTGGTTTAACAGAGAATGTCTGTCCAGTTATTAATCAGTTTAAGCTGTGCAGCTTAGACTAACCTGCAAAGAATGAATCAATTCAGGCTTGGGCTTTTTGAATGTCTGTCCCTAGCCTTAAAGACAGTTTCTGCCCCAAGGAGGTGCCAGTCTGCAGGGGAAAATTCTCACTGGTCTCCTGAGCCTTTCCTCTAACAGCTGGTCAACACAAGTAGCCCTTTCATCAGGGTGTTTTGCTACCCTACTCCACACCTGAGCCACAAAGTACTGGGGTTGTTAGAGCCTTGTGGTAGCTCCTGGGGTCCCTTGTTCAATCCAAAGATGGCAGCCATGCTGCTTTGCTTTCCTACCTGTGCAGATGACCCCTGCGTCCTCATGATGCCCACAGTTGTGGACGCCCCAGCCCAGACTGTAGCAAGCTGAGAGGTGGGGCTCGCCTCCATCACAGTTCACATTGTCCAGGAGGATGTGCCCTGTGCCATAGCCAAAGTAGGCATTGCTCTTGTAGTCCAGGGCATGGCCACAGCCCACTTGCTTGCAAACCACACTGGCATCGGCCAGCCCCCAGTCATCATCACACACGGTGCCCCAGTGCCCTTGGTAGTAGATCTCCACTCTGCCCTGGCAGGCATCAGTCCCGCTCACCAGCCGAATGCTCCCATCATCTGGATGACAAGAGGGAGGAGGGTTAGTGCTCCCCGTGGGCCCCCTGCTTTGGTTAGATCACACCTCACTGGCAGGAGCGCTCCAGGTGACCCCTGAGGCATGTTTGCACAGCCTCCATGCTAAGCAGTGCTGACCTGAGGCATGTCCCACCCACATATTTCTGCTCTGCAGCTGCCAGTTGTCAACACTAAAGCTATGTGCAGTAGTGAGCAGGTGCCGGAGTCACTGTCACAGTCAGGGTTACGGGTGCAAGCCCAGCACCTGGGGTGGCTGCATGGCTTCACTACCAGGATCTGGTGCATGGGGGACAGGGGAGAGCATGCAAAGCAGGCTTCACAGCAATGCTCCTGGGTACAGCATGGTGGCTGGGGGCAGACATGCACTGAGCTTAGTCACATAGGAGTGACAAGAGCAGGCTGTGCTGAAAGCAGCATAGATGTGATGGAAAGCAGCAAGTCAGGCACAAATCTTCACAGGGCAGCAACACATGCCAATGGGCCTAGAGACACCATGTCCCAGAGCAAGAAGATCTGCTCCTTGATACCTCACTGGAATAATCTTTGACTGCAGGAGGTACCAAGGCTTGGTGAAAGTATGTGAGAAAAGAGTCTACAGCATAGCTTGTGCTCCCTCTACCGGCCACTGACAGAGAGACACTAAACCGTGAGGGCTTCCAAGGCAGTGGGGGTGGCTGGGAGGAGATGCTCGGAAAGGCTTACTTTTCCCATTTTGTAGTGAGGCTGTTACAGTCTTGCTGGTTGGTCTTCTGCTTGCTTGCGTGGGCAAGAGCTCTGCAAATTAAATCAAAGAATTTCTGAATATCTATGCATTTCGCCACTATTCTCTCTCAGACACACTGTAATGAATATGTGTGCTGTGTGTACATACACCCACCATGGTCACCAGCCAAGCCGTGCGCACCAGGAGAGCAGCGGTGTACCACACACACGTAGGATAGTGCTGTAGCCATGCACACATGCCTAGTAGACTGTAGGCATGCAAATCTCACAGTGGGGAAGCAAACACTTGTGGAACGTGACTAGAAGCAAAATGCACTTTTGAAAGTGAATATTTTGAGAAAAGAGGGTTCCATTTCTTTTTGTTATTCCCCCCCCACCTTCATATTAACACACTGCTCTACACGAAGAGAAGGCACTTTGAGCCAGATGCTCAGCTGGTGGCTGGCAGTGTCCCGAGCGCTCCCTCCATACGCTCCAAGTGAGGACCATGTTCAATGCCCAGTGGAGTGATCGCATAACTAGGAGTCAACAGTACTGCCAGCGCTGAGCTCTCTAGAGACATAAGCTAGATGCCCGTGAGCAAGAGACTAGCTTAAAAATCATTAGATTTAGGAAATCCATAATCATTTGGGAATCCTTGTATTTGCCTTCTGGTTTCATTCTGAGCCTCTAGGTCACACAACAGGGACACTACGTGAACACCAGCACATTTTCAAGATGTTCACCATAGCAGCGAGGACTGGAAACTTACTTCATAAAGGGAAAGCTGACACGACTTCAAGAGCTGGGGCCTGAAGAAAATCAGCACATGTTGTGAGAGTCGATTTAAAACCTTGATGTTGGCACATTGAGAATGACCCTTCAGGATCTACTTGCGTCTCCAGTACCAATGCGCAAGGCTGTGCAAACCCCATAACATCTCTACTTCTGCTTGCTCCAATGCAAAATGGGGATAGTGACATTTACCTTCCTACCCCAGGCTGGTGTTTCTAGGGAGCAGTTAATGTTAAGGAAGAGCTGCAGGATTATGGATGATTCAGAAACGGGTGCAGTGTTCTGGGGTACAGTAAAGGGCACTTTTTCCTCCCCACCAGTGCTAGCTAGAGGGCTGGTTACTCATTATTAGCTAAGCAGCTTTGCCTCTATGCTACTTTTATCTCACTCTGTACATCTCGTTTGCTTCTCTGTTGCCACATTTCTGAGCGAGGGATACTCCCTGAAGAGACAGGAATATCACAGTGTTCACCTGAAGGAGCTGCGTTTGTCAGGCAGAATGGTAACTCTTTGCTCTAGGTCAAAAGCCTGTCTTGCTCAGGGAACCCCGCCTCAAAGCACAGGCTGTTAATTATTTCATACAGCTCCAGGCCTCTGCTTTACTTTCTTCATCAACCAGGAAGGGACATACTTCCAAAAAGTTTGAGTAGTTCAGCTCAGCCCAGATACCTATTAACTACCCCTATCACAAAGCTCCCTGCTCCTCACCAAACCCTCCTACACACCCTTTGTGGCTGTGTCTTGAGAGTCAGGATCCCTTGTCCCCCAGGTCAGCTGGCACAGTACTTCCTTTCCTCAGTCAAGCCTGGATCCCTTCCTTAACCAGCTAACCCACCCAACAACCTACCTTTTCCAGAGCATCCTCCTGCCCCTCATTTCCTGGGGAATCAGAGCTCCGTCCTGTCTGCTGTTTGCAATTTGCCACAGCTCCAGGCCTCCCAGACATACTCTCTCCGCCTGATGATCATGCTAAGAGGGTGTGAGAGGGAACTGCCCTGGTCTGTGAGCATCTAGGAATCCAAAACAGGCCCCGCAGGGAACCTCAGGGTGACTTCAACTATCCACAAATAGACTGGGTCAATCTAACATTAGGTCGGGATGCAGAGACCAAATCTGAAGTTTTAAGACTGCTATCTAGAGCAGTTAGTCCTGGAACCTACAAGAGGAAAGGTCATTCTTGACCTAGTCCTAAGTAGCGTACAGAATTGTGTGTAAAGAACAACTGTTACTGAGCCACTCCGCAAGAGTGACCCCAATGTAATTGGGTTTGACATCCATGTAGGAGGGGAGACAAGGAGAAAATGTACCATAATAGTCTTGAATTTTAAAAAGGGAATTTACACCAAAATGAGGAAACTAGTTAGACAGGAGTTAAAGGGGCCCTAAGGAGGTGAAGAATATTCAAACATCATGGGAACTGCTTAAGAATAACATATGGGAGGCACAGAGCAAATGCATACTGCAAATCAAGAAAAATGGAAAACGGACCAAAAGCAAGTCAGCATAGTTTAATAGCAGAGTTGGAGAGGCAATGAGCAGAAAAAAAGAGTTCTTTCAAAAAGTAGGAGTCAAATCCTAATAAGGAAAAGACCATGAACTCTAGCAACTCAAATGTAAAACTATAATATGACAAGCTAAGAAAGAATGTGAGAAGAAACTTGCTAGACACACAAAAGGTAACAATATTTTTTTTAAAGTACATTAGAAGCTGAAAACCTGCCAGAGTTTCACACTGGCAGGTTTTACACCCTGACCATCCAAAGGTCCAACCTGCCAGTTGGACCTTTGGATGGTCAGGGTGTAAAAGGGGCACTAAAGGACGACAGGGCCATTGCCAAGAGATGAAATGCATTCTTTGCATCAGTGTTCACTGTGGAAGATGTTAGGGAGATTCCCTCACCAGATCCACTCTCCTCTAGGGACAAGTCAGTGGAACTGACTCAGATTGATGTTTTAATGGATGAAGTCAAAGAGGAAATTGATATAACTGGACCCAGAGAGCTGGGTTGATCTACAGACTTTTATTTTATTTTATTTTATTTTATTTTTAAGGGCTAGGAGGGGAGGAAGTGGCAAAGAGGAACTGCGAGATTTGCCCAGAGCTGCATGGAAGCAGCAGGAGTGAGGCTTTGCTCCTCGACATGCTCCATACCATTGCCCTGTGGCAGAAGGGCCACATTACCAATGTGTCAAATATAGATCTAACATGCTCCATGCACCATTGGAAGAGGCCCCAGGGAGACTGCAGAGGAGCCTGATCCGAGTGCAGCAGAGAGAAGGAACAGCTTCCCCACTAAGGAAACCCCAGCAGAGAAAGAATCTGACTGCTGCAACAGAGCAGGGCCTGAGCGAGTTGTATTGTTGAAATCATAGAATCATAAAATCATAGGGCTGGAAGGGACCCCAAAAGATCATCGGGTCCAGCCCCCTGCATGAGCAGGAAAGACATCTGGGATCAGATGACCTCAGGCAGGCGACCATCCAGTCTTCCCTTGAAGACCTTTTTCCTAATGTTCAGCCTGAAACTGTCTTCCAGGAGTTTGTGGCTGCTGTTTCTAGTTTTTCCCCAGGGCGCCTTGGTGAACAGGTGTTCACTGAGACCCTGATGTACGCCTCTGATATAGCAGTAAACGGTAATCAGGGCCCCTCTCAGCCTTCTTTTCTTTAGGCTGAAGAGTCCAAGATCCCTCAGCCTCTCCTCGTAAGGCTTGCCATGCAAGTCCCTGATCATAAGGGTGGCCCTTCTCTGGACCCTCTTGAGCTTTAGCATGTCCTTGTTGAAGTGTGGCGCCCAGAACTGGACACGATACTCCAGCTGCAGCTGTACCAATGTTGAGTAAAGCGGGAGAATCACTTCTCTGGATTTACTGGAGATGCATCGATTGATGCATGCCAGAGTTTTATTGGCCCTAGTGGCTACTGCAATGCATTGCCGGCTCATATTCATTCTGGGCTCTATTGTTATCTGCCAGGTCCCTTTCATTTGTAGTGCTGGTCAGGTTAGTGATGCCCAGCCTGCAGGTGTGCTGGGGTTGTTCCTTCCCAGATGTAGCACTTTGCATTTCTCTACACTGAACCTCATCTGGTTCTGTTCTGCCCAACACGCCGGCCTGTCTAGGTCTGCTTGTATCTGCAGCCTTTCTGCAGGTGTGTCTGCACAACCCCATATCATGGTGTCGTTCGCAAACTTGGCCAATGGGCTTTTCATCCCCTCATCCAGGTTGTTGATGAAGATGTTGAACAGCAATGGGCCAAGTACCGTCCCCTGGGGTACACGTCTACCCACATCTTGCCAGGATGACACCAATCCATTCATTTGGACTGTGTCCTACTCCACAACCAGTTTTGCACCTACTTGATGGTCCCACAGTTGAGCCTGATACCTTCCAGTTTTCTGATCAGTACCTCATGGGAGACCAGGTCAAAGGCTTTCTGGAAGTTGAGGTATATGATGTCAACTGCTTTTCTCTTGTCCAGGTGACGAGTCACCCGATCATAGAAGAAATGAGGTTGGTCAGACAAGACCTGCCCGTGACAAAGCCATGCTGGCTGTCATTCAGTATCAGACCTTCTGCAAGCTTGTCACATATAGCCTCTTTGATGAAAGTTTCTAGGATTTTCCCTGGAATAGAAGTTAAGCTAATTGGCCTGTAGTTTCCCGGGTCTTCACGCTTCCCCTTCTTGAAGATGGGTGCAACATTGGCCCTCTTCCAGTCCTCTGGGATTTCTCCAGAGACCCATGATTTTTTAAAGACCTTTGCCAGGGGCTCTACAATTACTTCAGCCAACTCTTGCAGCACTCTTGGGTGGAGTTCATCCAGTCCTGCTGATTTATATATGTCTAATTTCTTTAATTGATTGTACACCAGTTCTATGGCAATGGTGGGAATGGCATCAATCCTGCCGTGCTTGTTCTGTGTCCTACCTGGCATGTTGTTCCCCTTGGTCTTGTGAAAGACCGAGGCAAAGTAGTCATTTAGGAGTTCCGTTTTTTCCTGAGTGATAGTGGCCAGGTATCCACACTAGTGGGAGTGTGGGGCAGAGGCATCACACTCCCATTAGTTTTCCTTTTACTCCCTATGTAGCTAAAGAAGGACTTCTTGTTGTTCTTGATTCTTGTAGCTAGTTTTAGTTTGGTTTCTGCCTTAACTTGCCTAATCTGTTTTCTACAAGTTCGGGCCATTGTCAAGTAGTCTTCCTCAGAGGCTGTCCCAAGCTTCCATTGTTTGTATGCCTCTTTCTTTTTCTGTAGGAGGGCTACAACTTCCATTCTTAGTCAAGAGGGTTTTTTGCCCCTTCTGCTACTTTTTCTCCGTACAGGAATGGATTTTCTCTGAGCCTTAAGGATTGTATCCTTAAGGAACGACCATTCTCCTCCTGCTCCCTTTACCTGTGGTTCTTGGTCTCTCAGGGCATTCTCTACTAGTGACCTGAGCTTATTAAAATTTGTGTTTTTGAAGTCTAAGGCTTTGAGCTTGGAATCTGTTTTGTCAGCCTTGCGATGGACCGTGAACAGGTCGAAATGGATAATTTTGTTATCAGGTTTCTGGGTTTTGTGGGTTATATTACCGATGCAGTTCTAATGCCTATGGGTATAAATAAATCTGACTTGTTTGTACCATCTTGTTAAACTGAGGTACTCATGGGGGGAAACTGAGTCACCACAGCCACACATCTGCACCCCTTTGTGAAAGGGTTGACACTGATAAACTAAATAGTAGCAAATTAACAGGACCCAATGGCATGCACTCTACAGTCCTGAAGGAGCTCACATCAGAAATTGCAGAGCTCTTAACTGTAGTATGCAACCTATTGGTAAAAATAGCCTTGGTACCATAGGACTGCCAATATGACTCCAATATTTTAAAAAAAGGCTATAGAAATTGGCTCAAAGTTAGAATGCAAGGAGTGAGTATAAGTGGTCAGTTTTCAGGTTGGAAAGAAGTTTCATAGTGCTTAGGGTCGGAAGGAACCTAAACAGATCATCAGGTCCGACCCCCTGCCCCGGGCAGGAACGAGTGCTGGGGTCATAACACCCCAGCCAAGTATCTGTCCAGCCTCCTCTTGAAGACCCACAAGCCTCTTCTTGAAGACCCTCCTCCTGAAGTAAACAGTGGGTATCTGTGTTGGGACCAGTGCTGTTTAACATATTCATAAATGATCTGGAAAAGGGAGTGGCCAAATTTGCAGATGACACAAAATTATGCGACATGATAAAGACCAAGCTGGACTGTGAGAAACTACAGAAGGATCTGGCACTATTGACTGAATGGGCAATTAAATGGCAGATGCAATTCAATGTAGATAACTGTAAAGTGATGCACATAGCCAAAAATAACAAAAATGGGCAATAATAATAATAAAAAAAATATACCAACACTAGGATATGAGCTCTACATTAGCTCTTATCACACAGAAAAGAGACCTGGGAATCATTGTGGACAGTTTGCTAAAAACATCAGCTCAGTGCTCAGCAGTTGTCAGAAAGGCAAACAAAATATTAGGGATTATTAAGAAGGGAATGGTAAACAAAACTGAAAGTATCAGCATGCCCATAAATCCATGGTGCATCCACACCGTAAAAAACTGCCCAGTTCTGGTCTTCATATCTCAAAAAAGGATATAGGAGAACTAAAGAAAGTACAGAGAAAGGCAACAAGGATGATCAGTGGTATGGAGGGGTATATGAGGAGAAAATAAGAGACCAGGCCTTTTCAATTTAGAAAAGAGATGCTTGAGGGGGGGGGACATTATAAGGGTTTACAAAATACTAAATGGTGAAGAGAAAGTAAACAAGTATGAGTGCATCTACACATGTACTTTAATATGCATTAACCTCTATTAATGCTCATTAAAGCATCACTAAAAGTGGTGCTAATTAGCTAATACTCATTAAAATAGGATAATGTGCATTAAGCATCACTTTAAAACCATGCTCTTTAGTTAATGCACATTAAGACAGGCTAATGCGCATTCTCTTAGTAAAGGGGTAGGCAACATTTTTTGGCCGGAGCACTGAAAACCCCCACAATGCCTACCTTGGAAGGTGCCAGAGTGCCACCATGCCAGAAAAACAAGCTGAGGGCAGGGGGTACATGGCAGGATGCCCTGCTTGTGCCCCTTGCCCCCCCAGCTAAAGCCC
>NW_005842613.1:324907-325506 GCF_000455745.1 Alligator sinensis | reverse complement strand
CCATAGGAATTTCAAGCTGGCTCCTAAGTGTCTGGTTACTCCTTAACCTTATGTTTTTTCCTGGTTATTAATCAGTTTCTTGAGATGTTCCAAACCAGATAACCCCTTGTCAATAGAAAAGACAATTATTTACACTATTAAGAATGCTTTGAAGAAACTCAACTGAGGGTATAAATATCTGTAAAAAAGAGCAGCAAAAGTGTGCTTCAAGATGAGAAGTCTCTCTGACACCATCCGTTGTTGTTCCCGAAAAGCTGGAAGAAACAGATAGTCTCCCTTCAAGGATCGTGCTAAGAACTTTACCTGTCAGCATTGGAACCCGAGTTCCTTGGACTGGTGAGATCCCAGCTCTCGCTCTCTCTTTTTTTTCTTTTTTTCTCTCTAGGCATAGATTTCTGAACCTGAACTGTATTAGTTAAGCTTGAGCTAAGTTTCCCCAAATACTTAGTGAAACCAGGGTAGTATTGTAATTGTTTGTGTTTGTTTTCCTTTGCATGTCTATTACTACTAGTACCATTGTATATTTCATATACTTAGCAATAAATAACTTTTATAGTCAAACTGGTAGTAACTGGGTACATTTTTCCTTCTCTACTTCT
>NW_005842613.1:324200-324644 GCF_000455745.1 Alligator sinensis | reverse complement strand
TCTGTGTGTTTGTGTGTATGACTGATTTGGTGACTGGAGGAAACCAGCCCCACTGAAACTGAGTCCTGCAAGATAGCTCCATTAGGGGTGAGAACTTGCAGAAGGGAAATATATAGCTCTGTATAGAAACACAAGTAACACAAGCAGCGCATTGATAGAATTATAAAGACCCTAGAAACGTATCCCTAATAAATGAGAACCCCCCCAAAGTGATGGGCAAATCTAATAACACCCCCACCCAAAACCCCTGCTGCCCCTTGTCCCAGACCCAAAGCTCCTACCCCCCAGCCCTGCTCGTGACCCTCCCACCCAAAGCCCTTGCCACCCAGCCTTGCTGTCCCTTGCCCCCCATCCAAAGCCCCTACCCCCCAGCCCTGCTCATGACCCTTGCCTCCCACCCAAAGCCCCTGCCCCCCAGCCCAGGCTCTGTGGCTGTCAGCAGCT
>NW_005842613.1:323472-323913 GCF_000455745.1 Alligator sinensis | reverse complement strand
AGCATGGCAGGGCACAGAAAGCTCCCTGCTCCAAGCCCCCCACTGCCCTGCCACATTTCCTCTGTGTGCACGGGAGCAGCATGGGCAGCAGCACAGGGTTGTGCTCCTCGCTGCTGACCCTGCCTGCAAGGGAAGTGTGGCAGGGCAGGGGGAGCTCAGACCAGGCTGCTTTCTGTGCCCCTCCATGCCTGGTTCCAACGGTGCTTTGCAGAACCAGTGAGTGCAGCACAGTGGGGAGCATTGCCTATATGTACTGCCACCCTGGGGCTGGGGCTGCAAGGCAGCTGGGGCCGGGGCAGAGAGGCAGCAGATGTTTGCAACTGGCCAATGTTTTGGGTAGCTGCTGATAGCCACGGAGCCCAGACTGCTTGCAGCAGGGCTTCTATGGGAGCAGCCCGGGCTCCATGGCTATCAGCAGCTACCCAGAGCTGGGGCCGGGTG
>NW_005842613.1:317720-323211 GCF_000455745.1 Alligator sinensis | reverse complement strand
TGGGGCTGGCTGCAGCCAGGAGGCTGCAAACAGCTGCTGCCTCCCCAGCCCCAACACGGGCCGAGGAAAATGGCCTTGCATGCCATGCTCGGCATGCGTGCCAGGGGTTGCCGACCCCTGTCCTAGCACCTGGCAATGATTTAATGCACATTAACTGAAGCATGATACAGTCAATCATCTTTATATCAGTGCCAATCTGATATTGGACCAGTGTATCGGTGCACCTCTAATGACAATGAATTCTTGGAGGAAAGAGGTATTGGTAGCTATTGAGCATGGGAGTGAGGGGCATAGCCTCTGAATCAGAACTTCCTAGACCTTAAATGCTGGAGGCTGCAAGTGAGAGAGGAACAGTGAAAATAAGCCCTGGCCATACCCTGCTCACTCTCCATTTCAGCATCCCCTCTCTGCCACTGTGTGACAGGATACTGGGCAAGATGGACCTATGGTCTGACCC
The DNA here is from genome assembly GCF_000455745.1 of Alligator sinensis. Taxonomy (NCBI): domain Eukaryota; kingdom Metazoa; phylum Chordata; order Crocodylia; family Alligatoridae; genus Alligator; species Alligator sinensis. The sequence goes on along the minus strand of NW_005842613.1, from coordinate 322,754 downwards.
AATAAATAGCAGTTCTTATGTTCTTGTTATGTTCTCAGCTCTGTGTCATCCATGAGCTCTTCTCCTTACATAGAGCTGAAATAGCAGAATGAGAAGATGGGCCTGGATTGATTGAGACTAAAGGGGAAAGGAGGAAAAGGAAGATATGGAAAGAGTCAGTTTAGTCTAGCAAAACCCGAGAGAAAGACCCGAGATGTGAGATGAGGGCTGCTGGGCCTTAGCCAGTGGGCCTGTAAGTGTGCCAGTCAACTGAGGCCACATGACCCATCACTAACCCCTCTCCCACCACTGGATGGAACCAAAACTTTTTACCATTACATGTGACAGCCACATCCTCATAGTGGTAGCAGTTGTGGATGCCCCATCCGTGGCTTCCGCACTCACTCAGGGCTGCCTCCCTCCCCTTGCAGTCCACATTATCCAGGAAGATGGGCCCGCTCCCCTGGCCAAAGGTGAGGGTAGCTGGCATGGCGACGGCATGGCCGCAACCCAACTGGCGACACACCACATTGGCATCCACGATGTCCCAGTCATCATCGCATACTGTGCCCCAGGAGCCATTGTAGAGGATCTCCACACGCCCCTGGCAGCGGCTTTGCCCTTTGACTAGCCGCACCTCTGCAAGGAAGGGCACAGGGACAAGGTCACCACAAGATGGCCACTGGGCAGCAGCCTAGGCACTTGACTAATTAGATGCAAATGTAACCACCAAATGTGCACCAAATCATAGGCCTCTGCCACTTAAGGCAAAGGAGCAGCTCCAGTAGCTATGAGGAGCAGTGCTCTGATATCAATGTTTGTGTTGGCTTAGATCCTGGTGTGTGGGTTTTTAGGCAAGGATAGCGAACACTTATGCACATCTATCTTGGCATGCCTGTTTGCAGGGGGCATACCCCTCGCATCTTCAAAGCTCCCAGGGGTTAGGAATTTAACCAGCTAGAGAAGAAAAACTGTGTCATGGGATTTTAGTCACAAGTCACCTGGTGCCATCAGCAACTTGCTAATACTCTTAGCAAACCCGTTTCAGGATAATCCCCATGCTGAAATCAGTCACAAATAAAGGGTTGTTCAAGCCAGTGGGAATAGATAGCACATCTGTATAAATGGCTCTGTGTTTGCACTGCCAGCTTATTCATTCATTAGGATCCTGCAGTAAAGTGCTGTCCATCAGACACAGCCTGGTTCACTTTCAGGAAGCCAGCAACAGTGGTCAAATTCCCCTCTGATTTGCAATAATAAGTGGGACTGTTCAGGAAAGGATTATTCCCTTCCACAAAGAAACATGGGTTTTCACTGACATTTTCAATTTAAAACCCACTTGGGGGAAACTCAAATTTTCCTTGCCAAACATTTCTTTTTCATTTAATCTGTGATGAAATCCCACAGGTCAGCGATGCCCCATGAAATCATAGCTCTAAGGATCAGGTCTTACCTGGAAACGGCAGTGGGGTAGTTTCCAATATGTTGCCTGAAATTAAGAAGAAAAGGGATAAGCCATCCATTGTATTCTGAGAGGACAGAGAGGGGAGAAGGTTGTCAGACAAGTGACACTCAATTGTTTCATAGCCTCTTCCTGAACCATGTGATTGCCGAAAGAGGTGAGCACTGGGCTGACCCAGCAGAGACGTGAACTTCACCCCAAATGAGAGCAGTTGATTGGTGGCATAGACTGACGTCACCCTTGCTTTGGCCACTCCTGCCTTAAACAAGGCACAAGAGCTGGTCTCAGAATCTCAGGGCACCTGACTCATCCACTTACCTGTCTCTTCCCTTTTCCACAAAGCTCTGAGGTCTGAAAAAAAGAACAGGGGAGAAAGATTTTGAAAGGGAGAGAACAGCTGGTGTCAAAGGGGGGCAGTGGGGAACATACAAAAGCAGATTTTTTACTTCTCAGTCTACGAAATGGGTATAATGAAACTGAGCACCTTTATAAAGTGTTTTGAGATCTACTGTTGAAAAATGCTGGGTAAGAGCTAGGCCAGTAACCTTGGCAATCTGTCTAACTATGCATGGATCACTTTGCCCACTGCTGGATGCAGCCACCTCTAGGGAGTGAGGTGGCAGGCTGTAAACCACACAAGGCACAAGAAAGACGTGCAAACCACTGGAGAACCACTGGAATTTGGCCATGGCATGTGGATTAATGCCCCCTAAATTTCCAACCCTCCTGGCTGCATTGGAAAAGCTGGAAAACCAGACTTCAAAAGGCTCGTAAATGAGAGGGACAATGAAAAAAAAATTTGTTTTCACTCCCCACCCTAATTTCCTTGTTTTGAAGTCAATCCGGTTCATTCAGAGGGCAGGTGGAGAGCGAGCTCACTGTTCTGGGGAGTGTGGTGTTGACTGTATTGCCTGCCTCACTTGCAAAGGTGGAGGGGTGCGAACTGTGTTGGGAGGAATCTGAGTTATTGTTTTCCAGCAGTTTCATTGTCAGTGCTCACCCTGAGTGCAGTATGGTACATTGGAAGGCAAAGTGCTAACTGCTTTAGCATTGCTGAGATTGGGCATGTCTACACAAGATGCTTTACTGCGCATTAGACTAAACCAATGTGCAGTAAAGCATCACCATCTACATTTGCGCAGGACTTACTGCACAGTAAATGAGGCTAATGCACTGTTTGCAAGTACCAGGAAACACAGGCACTAGATTAACCGTGCATTAGCTACTGTGCAGTAGCACACGTGTAGTTGTTGACTGGGAGCAAACTGTGCAGGCAGCAAGAGGGTCCACTGCTGCCTGGCTAAGCCCTGATTTGGTGGGGGAAGCTGTGCTGGCTGCTGGGGCAGCTGTCTCCCCACCACGTGCCCTGATCCCCACATAGCCAGAAAAGCAGTCCCGGTAGGTGGGACTGCTGTGAACCAGCTACGTGGAGCTGGGGTCAGGACCTGATTCCCATGTGGCCAGGAGAGATGGCCGAGCAGCCACACGGGGATCAGAAGTGGGGGGATGCTACCTGCTTAGCAGGGATGCTGCCTGCCAGCCACGTGGGGATCAGGAGGGTCACATGGCTGGCAGGCAGCAATCCCCACATGGATCCTGATCCCCACGTGCCTGGCAGGCAGTGTTCCTGATGAGTGGAGATGGCTCTCCCAGCCACGTGAGGATCAGGACCAGCGCTCATGCCTCCTGCCAGCCCCAGGGCTGCCCCCCCCCCCCCCCCCTGGAGAGCCTGGAGCTCCCCCTGGCTGTTGTAGGGGGGCAGAGCAGGGCAGGAGCAGCCCTAGATGGGGCTGCTCCTGTCAGGCACAATTTGGTCCCGAGCATGGTGCACGTGTAGATGTGAGCCCTGGAGCACTTCAATGAGCCTGAATTTTCTGCAAAAAAAATTCAGATGCATTCATTGCACATGTAGACACACCCACTGAGTTATAAGCCTTCCTTAACTGGCATGAAACAGCAGTGCCCAGAAAGAGCAAATATCAGCAGAGAAAGCTGGGAGAATCATTCAACAACAAATTAGTTGGATCCCAGCAAGGGCCCTTGCAAAACTGTCCCCCCCATGTCTTGGCTCCATGCAGAATGAGGCAGGGCAGCTTAGACCTTAAGACTGGCTGATTTATAAGAGATGAAAGGTACTGTGATACTTGGAAGTTTTTCTACATCTGCCCTAACCATGGAGATAGTCCAAAAAAGATAACTCCCATAAAAAACTCTTGCCTCTAGCATATTTCCTGGACCACTGTGTCTACAACATCACTTTAGCACTACTCTTTACAAGGGTTGTTTGAAACCTTGCCTGCAGGTAGCTGTAAGATGCGACTGATGGCCCCTGTATAAGCAATGCAACAGTGACACCCAGAGGATAAGATGGTCAATGGCCACAATGCTGAGCCCTGCATCTTGCATCTTAAGGAGTTATCTACACCCTAGAAAAGCAGGATGAACCCATGCTGAACCATGATATGGGACTCTTTGTGCCTCTCTGGCAGTACACAGAGGTGGGAGTGCCCATGGATCCTCTCAGCTGGTGCCAGAGGGCACATGTCCAGCCCTCTGCACAGACACAGGATGCACTGTTCCTAAACCAGCACAGGAAGATGCCAATCTATAGCCGATGCAGAAACATCAGCTCCTGTGAAACACTGAAGCTGCTGTCATGAACAGTAACTTAACTTAACAGTAACTTAAAGGTGACCTGAAATGGGGTAAAACTCATCAAGCCCCTGCTTTGCTGTGGTTACAAATATGTCCTGGAAGGTTTTAAAGTCAGTCACAAAAGGGCTTTTATGATGGGAGAAATTCAAAATTTCTCCACCCTAGGGGCCAAAAAAGAAGTGGTGAAATGACAGTGTTGTTATCATTACTACTGTATTTATTACCTAGGGAGCCTTGGCCAGGACAGAGGCATTGCATGAAGCTCTGTGTGCACACAGAACCTGACCATCTCTGTCCCAAAGCACTTTCAAGCTAAATAGGCAGGAGGCCCAGAGAGATCCACTTCTTGATCTGAGGGGCAGTTTGCAAGGGCTCAGCGCACACAACTCAGACCAGATGTTCAAAAGAATTCAGTTCTCCACTTGGAAACTAAAGCAGAGGCCAGGTCTCAAGTTGCAGCAAGGGAAGTTTAGGTTAGATATTAGGAAGAATTTTCTCACTAGGAGGGTAGTAAAGCACTGGAATAGGTTATCCAGAGAGCTGATAACCATCCCTGGAGGTTAGACAAAACTTTGGCTGGGATGATTTAGTTCGGGCTGGTCTTGCTTTGAGTAGGGGGTTGGACTAGATGACCTCCTGAGGTCCCTTCCAGCCCTTTCTATGATTCTGTCCCCAGTACCTACAAAATGTTTGCTGGAGAGGACATATTTGTTTAAGATCCCCTTAAATCAATGTATGGGAACTTGAAGTATACATTTGAACTATCTGAAGCAACTTTCAGGAAAACCAAGCAAGACCAGAACCTCGCACACCTGGAATTTCCAGCAGAAAATGGTATTTTGAGAGGGGAAAAAAATCATCTAGGCTTTTTCTAAAGATCTTAACAAAGCAAAAAATAAAAAAAAATAAAAATGGCCGGGGGGGGGGGGGGGGGGGGG
>NW_005842613.1:311818-317689 GCF_000455745.1 Alligator sinensis | reverse complement strand
GGAGGAGGAGGAGGAACCTATTTAAATCAGATTCTTTTCTGGACACTCTTAAAATTTAAACCACCAACCTGGAGGACAAATAATTCTTCATTAGCAACTCAGCCGAGGCCCATTCACGAAGAGAAATAAGCAAAACACAAAAGGACAAAATGTATGACAGTTCCTGTCCCCAATGATCCCCCGGAAATGTGTCCCAGGAGCAATGTACCAGGAGAGAGGGAGGCTTGTGAGAAAGCAAACTGCCGATTGTAGTATAAACCACACCCAAATCCATCTGTGAGAAATGAACTGTTTGCATCAAGGCAAGCTGTTCTCAGCTGAGAGGTGCCAGCATGCACCTATTTGCTGCATATCAGAGCAAGGTGCCAGAGTGCTCATGAATAAAGCATCTCCATGGAGGCTGGCAGGGACCGCATCAATCCCTGTCAATAGTTAAGCAGAACAAAGTCAGCCTTGTGAGTGTCGAGGCCCTGCTGGAGTTTTATTACAGACCCCAACCTCAGCCGCTCTGGCTGAGAAGCTTTCAATTGGAACTATTTCTGAGTTAAGTACAGACATCAAATTCACCTGTTTAGTAAGATTTTTGCAAAGAGTTTAAGACAGTTTATGTGCCCCAAATCCCAGTGACGGGCAGAAGCAGTTGCAGGCCTAACTCTCTATGAAAATCCCTGATGTCTGCATGGGAAAGTTTACCTATAATAATCAACACAATTATATCAATATCAATAGAATTACACTGATAAAATCAACACAGAATTATATGGGTATCATATTTCTATTCCAGAATAAGGGGGGCCTTTTCTGGTTTAGCTTAACCTCTTCCAAAGCGACACAAACTAGATTGAAAAAGCACACACTTTGGTATAAGAGGGTGCCTGTACACAAGTGCAGAGGCTGCTCTGATGCACTGGAATTACAGTGCAGTGGAGCAGACTTGGTTAACTGAGTTTGTTGGAGTGTGGTAATTACTGTGCTCCAGCAGCCTTCCATGTCTCATGTATCAGTGTCCCCATACTTCAAAATGGTGGCAGGGATGCTTGAACTAAAGCTTGTTGAACAAGCTTTAATTCAAGCACCTCCACTACCATTTTGAAATGCAGGGATGCTGATACACAAGACACTGCAGAGCTTTAATTAGGGCATCTCTTGAAGCTGCTTTAATTAATGTACCACCCCCCAGCCCCCACAAGGAAATTATCATGGTATAACTATATTGAAATTCACACCATAGCTTATGCTGGAGCAAACTACCTGGGTAAGTAAACCTTTGTTTTTAGTTTGTGCTTATCACTGAAGTACCTGGGCACCTAGACTGGAAATAGGCTCAGGGTGGCACATTTCAGACTTGGATTTTGATCTCCTTCTTACAGAGTTTGGGAATGTCTGGATACTGTTTTCTGCCCATCTCTAAACAAATCCAAGCCAACCTGCCTTAATCCCTGCTGAAATTCAGTCCTGGTTCCTCAAAGAGTCTAAGCACCACTGGAGTCCTGTTTAAACCCTTTCAAGGCGCATGGATCTAATGCTGCCTTCTGCCCAAGGACACTTTTTTCACTGAGATCTACACCCATGCAGGGTGCTAAACAATGGATGAGCAAAAGCCAGTGATAGCCTCCATACACCTTGGTGGAGGGAAACTGGCACATTTCATACCTACACCTGTGGCTCAAGCTGAGCTGTCCCCTCTTGCTGTAAATCTGAACAAGCTGTGCAAATGCTAATAGAAGAGCCCTTTGCTTTCTACCACCCACCTTGACTAGGATGCAACTAGGGGACTGAGATGCACAGTTCTCATTCCCATTACTGGGAAATTGAGGATCCAGCTACTTTTGGCATCTTGGAAGTCTTCTTTGTACTCTTTTACCTGCTTGCATACTGCCTACTTGTTCCCCCACCCCATTCTTTGCCTCCCTCAATCACTTCTGGGAGGATTAGATAGCTCATGCTTTCCCTCAGTCAGCCAGTCTGGATCTGTCTCTCTCAGGATCCTTTTCCATCAGTAGATCTCACAGCCCCTTACCACACAGCTCAGTATCATTATCCCCATTTTACCAGTTGGGAAACTGAGGCCTGAAGAGAGAAAGTGACTGACTGAAGTTTGCCCAGCAAGCCAATGTAAGAGCCAGAGTTTCCATGTCCCTGCTCAGGGCTCTCTCCACAAGGCCACGCTGTGCCCCAGTTCCATTCTGGGGTGGCTGAGTCCAGAAGCTTGACTTAGCCTCCCATACACATTTATTCGTCTTCCAGGAAGGTGTACTAAGCACTTTCCTTCACTTAAGTGGGATCACAGCACTCCCACCAACTCCCTCAGCTTGCACCTCTCAGACCCAGAGCAGCTGGTGGGAGGCTCCTGATGCTGATGGAGGGAATTGCATTTCCCACCCAATCCTCCAGCCATAGGATCAACTTCTTATTGGTGGACAAAGCTCTCTTCCTACCTTGCCTCCCAGCCCCATACCATGAAATGGCTCACCACGGGGGCCGAGGAGGAGGAGCAGTGCTGCAGAGATCAGGAAAGTGGTCAGTACCCAAAGGCCTGGTCTCCACACTCTGTGCTTGTGAACTGGGCAGGGACCAATTCTCATTTCTGCTTCTCCCTCGTCCCACAGGCAATCGTCCGACTGTCTCTCAAGAAGATGAGAGGCCACACCTGGAACATTCAGTACAAACATTAGCAACTGCGATGGCAAAGCCTTGGAGCCCCATGCACGGACGAGGCCCCCATTGTGCTGGGCACTGTACAGAGCAGAGCAATGTTCATGTTCTCTTTCCCCATAGAATCACGGGGCAAGAAGGGACCTCAAGGGTTGCCCAGTTAACCCCTCTGCACAGCTGCAGAATCCACTGCTCCCCAGAGCTCTCAGTCTATGTGACAAACATTGCAGATTAGTGCCCATCTGCAAGGCCTTCTGGCACAGCTCTGCACACCCATGATAACAACACAACCTTTCTAAGGAGCACGTTGCTCAGGTGTTTCCTGGCTCTGGCATACAAGTCCTGCTAATGTATATTTGATGCTGCAGGGAAGCTAAGGCATGAAGAACTTAAATGACTTGTTTAAAGTCAAAGCAGAGTCAAGAGTAGAGCACAAGGGCCCAGACCCCTATGCCAAATAAGCACAGGACTGAAGGGGCCTCCTTGGCCACTGAGCCCAACTCCTGCTATCATGGGGCCCAAGAGCCTGCAAACATATAGCAGCTGAACACTGACCAGTAAGATGGTTTGAATCCACTGCTCCTCCGGGGAGGCTGTTCCAGGGCTCCATTCTTCTAAGGGTTTAAAACCTTTGTAGCTCCCGGTTTTTACTCCCTGATGTGTCCCTGACCCCTCTCAGCTGTCTTGGTGCTGAGCTACGCAAACTGGGCTCTTCCCCTCCTTCCTACCCATCCTGTTTCACAGCTGAATTGTGCTGTTGGCCCTTAAGGCACATCCACTCTGCTTCCCTCGTGCCTGGGAGGACCACCAGGAGTCACTCCATCTGCTCATGCTGCTCCATATGTGCCTGATCCCCAAAAGGGGACAGTAATGGTACCTTTGATTGGCCCTGAGTCAATAAGCATCCCAAGACAAGGAGTCCAAGAACAGTGCAGGGCTTATGTTCAGCACTACTCTAAGGTGCCTCTATGTTGCCTCATTTGGTAGAGCAAGCATATGCAGAGTAGGTGAGTGGATGGTGTATGTTGCACTGAAGCCCTCCCACACACAACCCGGAGGAAGTTAGCTTATGTCCTTAGTCACCCTGTAATTAGCTAATGCATCCAAAGTGTCCTCATCCACTTCACCAGAGACTTTGTTCCCCTCTCCTTGAAGATCTAAGAGAACCCAGGAATCCTGGCTCCCCAACCTTTCCTGCTCGAGTCCTGGCTCCCCAACCTGTCCTGCTCTAGCCACTCTCCCTTAAGATCTAGTCAAAGTAGGCTCCAGCCACCAGACATGTTTCCTTCTCTTGTGAATAAACTCACCTCAGCAATGCAGAAGAAGACAGGAGCAGATAGGAGCATGGAACTGATATGACAGTCATGCACCAGTGGACAGAAGCCAAAGCAGATCCAAGTGGGACAGGATCAAGAGGGAAGAAGAAAAATGTCAGAGAGAAAATGAGGGAGATATTAAAGATAATAAGATGCTATTTCCCCTGTGTGCTGCTCTCTCCTCATAAATTACTGTCAAGGAGGGCACCTGCTAGCTTGCAAGCAACGCCAGCTTGCTACAGCTCTGCTAAAGCCCTGTAATGGGCAGGGGGCCAGGCTCTGCTCACAGTTACTCTGGATGAGCTCTACTGAAGTTGAATTATACTGGGCTCAGTTGATTTATACTGGCTAAGACAAGAAGTGGGCCTTGTAAAGGAGCCCTGCCCTTTGTGACTCCCCAGCACACGGAAGATGACAAGCTGGTGACATTGTTTACACAGCTGATCTCTTCTGACACTGGGTCCTGTGCATGCCCAGCACCGAGCACATCAGGGGCTCTGTGCCATCCAACACCCTCCACTGGCTGGGCCTCCAGGCTGTTCACTATGTCCCTGTCCAGTTCTGAGACTCAGCTCATCCTATACCCACTGTACCAGGCCTGGGCTCCCCTCAATCCTACTGCTTCTCGTCTCTTTTGCCTGAGGCAGAACTAGGCAGCTATTGTGGCTGGCAGAAGGAAGCGCCTGTTCACCTTCCCTGTCATCATGATTTCATTTGCAAACCCACCTCTTCTGCACCATACTACAGGGAATGACCCACTGGCAACTCCCTGCACTAGCCACCAAGATGACTGTTGTCTCTTCTGTCCTAAGAGCATGTGTAACCTATGCTAGTTCAGTATGGTGCCTTGTCCCCCACAAGCACTGGAGTCTGCTTCTGGATCTAAGGTGACTTCTTAGCTCAGGCAGTAGGCGCTTGGGCTTTTTAGATTCTGAAGCCCCAAGTCCAGCCCTATTTTCCTGTATGTCCAGGCAAATCTTATAAGAGTTACAGTGGGTTACAGTAGGTTAAATGTGGCCTCAGACACTGTACTGGAGTCCATGGGGCATCCATAGCCAACAGCTGTTGGCTACACAGCTCCAAAGCAGCCACCTGAGAACCAGGCCTGGCCAAAGGCCCAGTGACCCCAGCAGGTGTGATGACCATTCCCAGGCATGGGATTGAGTCCTGCAGCCTTTAATAGTAGACCTTCCACCTCCTCACCCCTTTCATTTGAAGGGCCCAGGCCAGATCTTGCTACGAACAGTGCATGGGCCTGATCCTAGCTGCTCTGATGGCAGCATAAGCAATTAAGTGCATGTTTGTAACCTATGGGATGTGCCACCATTGAGACCTGCTGATTTGTCCCGCACTTGCTGTTCGTCTCCTGCTGACCAAGCTCTGGGGGAAACCTGCCAGCAGACAAATAGCTCAGTTATGAAGGGATGAAAAATAATCTAGTCCATAATGCTGTGCTTTCAATACTCCATTCATCCTCAATGCAGAGAGGCTCCATTCTGAATAATGTCTCCTTTTGTCTTGCTGGGCCCTCCCCATCCTCACGCTGCAAGTGGCTGAGAGATGGCAGATGAACGTGCGATGGGCCAGTGGCACATACCTGTTCCCTTGCAAGGCTGGGTGCTCAGAAGGAACCATCCCAGGCTTTCCTTCTCCCCCTCCCACAGAGCGCTGGCTTCCAGATCCACCGGCCTTCCCTCCCTCCAGTGCAGGTTGACCAAGGAGGAGGAGCAGGCATTTGTAAGGCACCCAGCCCTCTCTGCTTCCCCTGCCATTCTGTATTATAGGTGAATGCTGGGAAAGAGCCAGGCAGATCAACTGCACTTGGCAGTGGCAGTGGCCAGTTTTAACCATTAAAATGCCACACAAGTGACAAAACAGCAATTAACTTCATGGATACAGC
>NW_005842613.1:308749-311808 GCF_000455745.1 Alligator sinensis | reverse complement strand
TTGAGTCCCAAATTCCATATTACATCCCTCATATACTGATCTTTAAACCAGGAGGGGGCTGCTTTTCTGGATCCCTGTGTACTGAAAACCAGCTTCATCCAGTTACAAGTTATCATGACACTGCCTATTTGTTTTGGATGGTTTATGAACCTCATGCATTACAGAACTGAAAAAGGAACATACCTTTAAATGAAAGTCTTTTCCCCTTGGTAATGACTTTGAATGCTCAAAAACATGGCTATACAGTCTATGGAGTAGTGCAACCTACAGAGCCTCACATGAATCCTATACACTGCATCTGCAGGTACACACCAGCAAAGCACCATCGACACTGCACAGTGTCCCATCAAAGTCCCATCACAGTTGTTACACCAATTCATAAATATCATCCTCCACTCATCATGCCAGAACAGTTGTAAAGCAGCTGATGTAAAAAATCTTCCCCTCTGATTTTAATTTGAAACATATTTGGTACAGGAACAAACCTGTGCTTCACTGCACTAGGATTTATTCCACTCAGTAGCCATGCCTCTTCTGTTTTTAAACAAGTGAAGCCAGCTTAGGAAAACCCAAAATCCTTTTGAACTGTTTCCCTGCCAGATCACTAGGTACTTGTAATTATCACACTGAGAAAAGAAACATGCCATAAAGCCACATACCTGTTTGGGATTCTCTTTCCAGTATAATGATGGATATATTAATCCGATAAATAAATCTTTTCTTTTGAAATAAAGAGCTGATTATTTCATTAAAGGGATAAAAAAGGAACTAGAAGTAGCCACTATTTCCCTCTGACACTGGGAAAAACAGAAAATGGGGGGAAAGACAGGAAATTTTTTGAAACTTAAAAAAAAATAGGAAGGAAGAGGAACAAAGTCTCATCCATCCACCGAAGAGCTCCAGTCTGTCATCTCTGCCACCTTTGGGGAATGGAAGTTACTGCTGTTGGATATGAAGTTGGTTATGATATGAAAATAGTCCCAGGGTGCCGCATCCTGGGATAGATTAGCACCAAAGAAAAAGAAGAGGAGAAAGAAAAAAAAGAAAAAGAGAAGAGAAAGAAGAAGAGAGAGAGAGAGGGAAAAAGGGATACCGTTAAGGAGACATAATGGGATGGGGAGTGGCTCAGGTTTCAGCTCGACAGGCAAGAGATACACTCTTAAATTGGGCTCTCACTCAGTGCTGCTGGCGATGGCAAGTGGAGACTGATGCACAGTTTTAATTGGGGGGAGACATTTCCTGAAGAGATTTTGGGGAATTAGGTGAGTTCCCCACCTCCAAAGCCCCTCCCTTGGGAGGCAATCTGCAGTAAATGCTTTGCTGCAAGTATTTTGGCCACCTCCCCTCCAGGTAGCCAGCAGCTGGGATGCGGTAGGAGGGGAGGGTTTAACAGCCTCTTGCCTTCTGCAGGTGGCTTATGGGCTACCTGGTCAGTGGGCCCACTGCACAGCAAATTCCTGGGTGAGCTCTTCTTCTCCACCTCCCGCCTCTTTACATAGAACAGAAGGGACAGAACAGAGAAAAGGGGCTCGAAAAGCCACCGTTTGAGCGAGGTAAGGTTCCCTCCACCCTAGTGCCTGTGGAAGATGGGCAGTCCTTTGTACAGGAGCCCTGCTGAGGTGGGATGAGGGTCACAGGGGACGCTGGGTGTATAGCCACAGCAGTAAGGTGATTCTGGATAGTGCCATGGCCCATGCAGCAGCATTGTGAAAGCTACCTGTACCAGAGGCCTCTCCACCCTACGTGACAGACCAAGTGGAGACATAACAGGCAGGCTCTGGGTACCAGGTGGCCAGGCTGGCAGCAGCTTCCATTCTGGCACCCCCTCAAAGTCAGTGCCTGGGGCTGGAGCCTTTAGTGATCCACCATCAGTCACACTACTCAGCTCAGGACTAGGAGGATGCAAAGGTGGCTTAAAATCAGTATGTTCCCCAGACTGAGTTTTGTGCTGCAGCATATTGTTTCTGGCTGCTAGGCTGGACACTGTTGAATTCCTTGGCCAATTGTGTTTTATTTGAGTGAAGTAAGTCAGGCCCACCCTTGTGTACATTCAGTTATGTCCTTTTCTCACACACCTCATTCTGTCTTCATACATGCTGTCTTTCAGCAACACTCTGGGAGCAAATTTACCAGTAGCCAGCCTCCAAGTCTCCCGAGTAGGCTGTTTCTGGAGCTGCTGGAGGCATGTGGTTCAAGCAGCATTCGAGAAGCAGAGCAAGGTGGGAATTCTCTATCACAACTTTTTTCTCTGGAAAGACTGGCTTTTCCATTAGATTATTTTGTGAAAATGGGAACAGCTTTCAATGGAAAATGCAGAATCTTTTCAAAAGGTGTATAGAAAATTCCAGTCTATTTTCCAGCATATTTCCGTGGACTCTTTTTGGGCCCTTTCTTTAATACGGCTAGTGTGCTTTATTAACACTACTTATACTTTAAGTATCTATAGAGCCCCCTGACCATCTTCTCAGGCGATGGGGACACCTTAACTAATGTTCTTTTTATTGTGTTAGAGGTATTGGGCCAAGTTCAACCTGGCTCACACATCTGTGTGAAGTGCTGGAACCACATGGGGAAGACACCAATGTACTAGATATGCAAGGTGCTAGTAACCTATTGCAAGGGTTGTCACCTGGGGGTACATGTACCCATAGGGGTACTTGGAAAGGTCCTAGGGGGTATGTGTGGGCAGACAGGGACAGAGCACTGCCACCCACTGCCACCTCCTAAGAGCAGGACCGGGGGGCAAGGGCAGGAGTGCCCTTTGCAGGCCACATAGGTACTGCCCAGCTGGGTGGACACAGGGGGGATGGGGAGCTTGCACATGGCAGCGCTGCTGCCATCCACCACACTGCCACACACTGCTTTCCCAAGGCCAGTTGCACATGCGGCTCTGCTGACTGCTGATGGGCAATGCGTGATTGGCCAGGTACAAGGCCTATCTTGCAGGCTAATTATGTGTCTGGGGTGGGGGGGATGGACCTATAGATGCTTCTTAGGACTTAGTGCCATAGCAAGGTGGGGGCGGTGAGTGGGGCAGCTGCTCCCCCCCCCCCCCCCCC
>NW_005842613.1:294899-308595 GCF_000455745.1 Alligator sinensis | reverse complement strand
TGGTTTGAGGGGGGCACAGGCATGGGGGGAGGGTGGCTCCTGCTGCTCTGTGCACTCCTGGGCAAGCATGGGGGGCTCATGCCCCCAAGATCTGTGTGCAGGGCAAGGGTGGGCTGCCGCTGCGGGCTTGCTGGAGGAGGCTCGGAGGCCGCTTGCTGCTGGACCCTGTGATGTTTCTGTGCAACCCCCCAACCCTGATGTTTCTGTCACTGCTGGCTCTGTGGTATGTGTTCACTTGAGATGTTTCCACCCTTAAATCTGCACCTGGGGGCTTGCCAGGCCCTGGGGTTTTCTCCCCCTTCTCAGTAATAGGGTAGGGGCCCTGTTACTGTCCCCTTCCCCTGTGCCCAACCCTGATAACTCATCTGGGTTTAGCACCCACAAAAAAATCAGCTACTAGCCTCAGGCTCCTGGAGAGAAGATTTCAGTCACTCACAAACAGCCTCTGCAAAGCAAACCCTTTGCTTATTCAGCAAGAGGTATGTAACAGAGAAAAGAGTTAAACCTGGTACACAACTGATCTAATCTAAACTTTATCCTCAGAGGGAGAAGCAGCTCTGAAATGACCTGATGTTCAAAGACAGGTGCAGAATATCTCACATCCTGATGTGGAAACTCTGAAATAAGGAACCAGGGAATGCTGGAGACGGCCAAGATCTGTGAGAGATGATGAGCCCAACAGATGCCAAACTGACCTGCACCTAAAAAGAAAATCTGCTCTTCATATGGTCCATGCGATTGATCCTACCTATTGCCTTCAGTGGGAGTTTTACCACTGTCTTCAAGAGATATAGGAATGGCCTCATGGCCACCAGTACCCAGCTTGTTCTTCCCTTTAAATTCCTTGTCTTTGTGTTCTTCTGCCATAGAAAGGAGACTAAAAGAATACAAGAGCCACTAATTGCACTGCTACCCCTCTGTTATTACTTTTATCTGTGGACTAGGTAATTAGCAATTAGGCTTTTAATTTTGTTTCCTAGGAGCACAAGAGCTGTAATTAGGCAGCTCAGAAACGTAAGAGCTTTGGAGGTGCATTTTGTGTCTGTTTTGTTTAAACCTTTGTTGGGAGGGTGGCATATAAATTGCACAGATAAATATATACATACATGCACACACAAATAAATAAATAAATACATTCCTGGTCCTACTTGCCCTTTGCAGGGAGCCTGAGGGCTACAAATATCCCACATGAAAATTAGACTGAGGATCAGATTTTGAACACCCTTAACCAATTCTTTTTAAATCCAGAAGTACTGGACTTGATCTAGCACTCTGAAGCAGTCGGCACTCCTGGGGCCATCAGTCACTTAAGGACCCGTGAAAGAATTTCTATGGTCATTTATAGTGGATCATGACTGCACTGGTTTTAATCTCTTTATTTCCATTGTGCTGGTGCTGGTTAATCTGGCAACACCAGGCCATGCACTGAAACTGATAGGTGGACATGCCCACCATAGTTTTGGATCAGCAGGTAGCACGTATAGGACAGGGCATATATAAGCAGCTACTGTACAAGACAGGGGTGCTCAACCCCAACCCACAAGCCATGTCATGTAACTGGCCCCCATGGGTCTGATAATGTGGTGCTGAGGGAGTGGTGGCAGTGTTAATTGCTACTCCCCTGCTGCCAGATTTCCAGACTCATGGGGAGCCTAGCAAGGCAGATAGTGTGGCCCTGAACACTAGATAGGGCACATGGGGCCTGGTCAGGGCAGCACAGGGCCTGATCTGGGTGTATGGGGCCCAACACTGTGAGGGATCTGGCCTGTGGACCAGCCCTGCCCCAATCATCTGGCCCATGGGACTAAAAGGTTGAGCACCACTGGTATAAGATATGCAATCTGTGGAATCACACGGGGAAAACTGTTTTGCTCTTACTTGCTAGGCGAAAGAAAAACCTTTTTGACTCGTATATTGACCCTGCTGCCTGGAAATATCTTGGCCTCTGATAATAACCAAGGCACCCAACAGCAAGGTGAATCTCTGGGTGTAATAGGATTCTATGAACAATCAAGTCAATTCTCATGTCAGGCTGGTAACAGATGTGCCCAACCAACTGGGGGAATAAGCTTCATGCTAAATTGTCAGGCAACTGTTATGGATGACTCATGAAGCAAGGAGAATGGGGTTGAGGGCAGCTGTGTCCAGGCCATGTCCAGGGCCAGGAGCAATCAACACCATGGTGAAGAAAGGCCATGGGCCATGTGATCTCAAGAAAAGTGGTGCCTCTGCAAAAAGAGACTTTCCTCTTTAATTAGCTGGGAAAACAACAAAAGAATAAGAGAAAGCAATCTGTAGCTGATACAACACTGCCAGGAACTATCTTGGTGATTTATAGGAAGGGAATAGTGCAATACAAAAAGCTGCCAGCCAACAGACAGGCATGTTTTTTGCTGACTGGAGAAAACAAATAGGGGCTGATCGGATTCTCAGGGCAGTGGTTGCTCTTGTGAGCCATTTACTTGAGTTGTTATAATGAGCTATAGGCTTCCCCTTTTGTTTGCTGAGCTAAATCATCTAGAGTTTATGAGTTTATTTCTGGCTGTCGTATGCAGTTTGGAAAGGCTAGCATGCAGAAAGGATGCTGTGCTTGCAGCAGAAGAGAAATGGCTGAGAATCACTGTGGTTGGGAGACTGTGTGGCTCTGGGAACTTGTTGTAGAGCTGTCACCAATTCAAACCCAGGCTGAGTCACGATGGACCACAAGGTCTCCCATCAGACACCACAAACTGGCTCATATGGAATGAGTTAGAGATCCACAGAGAGGGGCATGCTGTACATCATTTAAATCTAGCTTTTGTCCCCATTCCAAAGTCTGGAGGTGTTTGTAGCAGAGGGACAGGCTCAATCCTGTAGCTAGCAAAACAGATACAAACCAGGACTACCATCCCAATGAATGTGGGCAATCTCAGTAACAGGGCAATGCCTGAAAGGACCAGAAAGATTGAACTGGTACAGTGGCATTACAATCATGCACCCAGTATTAAGAACCAGCCCAAATTATTATGTCCAGAAGGAGACCTTTGCATTTATCCAGATGAGAAATAGGGTGTTAGTTGCCTGGATTTCCACCATGTCCCAGGAGCAGACTATAATCTGATGCCCGGGCAATGCTCTTCCAATGGACTGACTTGGTAGAAGGAAGCAGGGTCCAGTCCCATGGTCAGTGTGTGAGTAGGGGTTGGATGTCATTGTTTAGCACAGCAGGTGTCTGGCAGCCATAGGGAATGAAGGATTGACATGTTCTTGGATCTCCCCTTTGCTTGGGTGGGTTTTCCAATCCCATTATAACTTTTTCCAGATCACTTTCTTTCCATCCCTGTCACTTTTTCTGCCTGGAAACCGTGTTCTCCACATAGTCAGCCAGATCCTCAGCCCCTTCATTGTCAAACTATAGCAGCAAACAAGGCTTCCCCTAGAGCAGAAAAATCCTGAGGAGACAGAAGGGGTGGTCCAAGGTAGGCTAAGATGTAGCTATAGGGTGCTTGTACATGTGGCGATGCTGCTGTCATGATGCATGTGACAAAAATTTCCCATTGTGTGGTGTGGCGGAGCACCAGTGGGGTGCTCGCCACTTTAGGGCTATCACAGGTTTTGGGAGAGCCTGTTTTTGGCGGCAGCAGCAGGGAAAAGCCTTCTGGGGTAAAAATTGTAAGGGGGAAGGTGGGTGTCAGAGCACCTTAAGTGCTCTGCCACTTTAAAACCTGGATCAGGCAGCAGGCAGGTGCGGCTCAGCCCTGATGAGTGGCCATTTTAAGTCCCAGGCCAGCAGGACTGGAGGTAGCAGTTTGCTGCCAGACACTGTGGAAGCAATATCTTCTGGAGGAGCTGCTGCTGCTTTGAGACCAGCTTGGAGATAAGGCTGAGGCTATGGGGAAGGAGGAGGCTTCATTGGTCCTGGGTATGACCTAAAACTGCACCCTGCCAGGATAGGGAGGCCTTGTGGTCCTGCCTGTGGTAGGGCAGGGTCACTTAAATGCCAGGCTTGAGGACCATCCTGGTGAAAGGTGGCTTGGGGTGCCTAAACCCCTGCCCCCACCACCTGGTGGGTTACCGTAATAACACTGGAGGGGGGAGTGGAGCCAGTAATGTCCATAGGGGACACCTGAGCTCACTGGGGTGCAAGACCCCAAAGGGGTGTGGTGGAAGCTAGGTAAGTTTTGAGAAGTGCCTAAGCCTGAAGGGGTGGAAGACCCTGTAAAAGGAGCAGTTGAAATCCTTGTGAGAGGAAGCACATGGGCGACTGGTGTCTCCTGAGTTAGAAGAGGCACTTCCCCCCCCCCATGGCTGATCATGCCAACCTGGAAGTGTCAGCCACAGGGGGGCACCATGGGGATCACTTCTTGCACCTGTGCTCCCTGGCTGGTTCCCTCAGGGGGGCACCAGTGCTCTCATCTGCCCCCATTGCCTAAGTGGGGAACGCTGCCTGTCAGGAGGTGCATCGCTGCTCTCAGGGTGCACATGTACCCCTGTGCATCCCTTAGGCGTCACCACTGAGGGAGCGAGGAGTGAACCAGGTATGCCAATGAGTGGCACCTAAGTCTGTGGGGGTGTTTGACCCCAGAGTGTGGGGGTGGAATAGAGAGTGGCAGTTGTGGAGCCCTGTTCATGAAGGGCTTGAGTGGGGGCTGGAGTTAGGTACAAGTAAGCCTCTGGGACCTGAGGCTGCAGGTGGGCAAGAAGCCATTTGGAGGGTGGCAGAGGAGGAGCCATGAGGAGAATGGGGGGCAAGTCATCTGGCCTTTTTTGGAGAGCAGCTGGGGGAGTTACCTGGCAACGCAGGATTTTGTGAACTGTCCAGTACTGGTACAGATGAGGGTAGCAGGAGATGCCCAAAAGGCTGCATGCTTTCTGGCTGGGGAGTGAAGAGTAGCAAGCCTAAAGACCCTCTAGGAGAGGGCAGGATGAGTGTGGTCCCTGGGAGAGAAGGGACGCTACGAGTGAGACCCAGGAAGGGTGGGATGCAAGAGACTGGGTGAGAGCTGGTGGAGTATGAGAGGTCTCCGTAAGATGGAGGCAGTGAGTGTGGCCCTAGCAGGGCAGCATGTGAGAGGCTCAATACTATGACAAGTTGGCCAGAGCTTAGCACGGCTGTAAGCAACATCTGCGAGGCATGGGATATGTGTAGAGATGGCCAGAGCGTGTATTTTGGCCCTTAGACATCAGGGCCCTCAAAGGGCAGCCTGCCGCCTAATTACCAACATAATTCTCTTTGGTCAAGGCATGGTAGGTGGGTGGAGGGCCAAAGGCAGGTAGGTGGCCAGCACAGTGCTGGTCAGGGAGTTCCCACTTGTTACATGTGGCTTAATGGCATCACACACTACACTTTATGTGAGTTTTGGGTGTTTTAAATGTTTGACTGCAACATTGCAAGTTGCAATATTGCAGTCATTAGTCAGCTCACCCTCCCACTGCAGGAGAGGCAGGCTCCACAGAAAAAAAGGATTGGGCCCTTCACTGCTTCTGCCTTCAGCAGGTTCCTGCAGACAGCAGGACACCTGGGGCCACCCAGGAATGGGCTGGCTTGCCCCTAGGGCAGCACAGGGAGGTGGCAGGAGGGCAGCTGGGTGTTCCCCTGGCTCAGGGAAGCTAGCAGATTTGCCCAAGCTTCCAGGGCCCCATGTACCATCCCCACCACCTTCTATAGCTGCTAGCACACCCAGCTGCCCTCCTGCCTTCTTCCTGCATTGCCCCAGGGGCAATCCAACCTGTTCTCAGGCAGTCCCAGGCATCCTGCTGGCCACAGGAGCCTGCTGAAGGCAGATCCTTTTTTTTCTGGGGAACATTCCAGCCTCTCTGGCAGCCGGGGGGGTGAGCTGATAGATTAATGGCACAAAATAATGCTCTCCCCTGGCCCCCCCCAGGGCTGTGGGAGAGATGGGCAGGCTCCCCTCTCCCCTTCCCTCCCCAACATGGGGCAGAGGGGAAAGGATTGAGCCCTTCCCCACTTCTGCCTTCAGCAAGTGCCTGTGGCCACCAGGACAATAACATACACAGTGCCGGAAAAATAAAATCCACTGTTTCAATTCAGGGGGCCTAGAATGCAACCCTATGGACTAAAAACCTGTCACATGTACAAGTGCCCATAAGCTACAGGCCAATGTACTGTGGCAATCCTGACCAGTGAGACCAGTTCCTTAAGATCCATTAGCTCTTGTTTCAAGTTAACCCTGAGGCTGCTCTGATTCAGCGTGCACCTGGGACTGACTGGGCTCGCATCAGTTTCCTAGGATAGAGGGGAAGGAGGCAGAAAGGTGGCATGGAGCCATGTATGCCCCCCAATTGCTCAAGCATGCTGAAAATTACCTAGAAGCTGTACAAAAAAAAACTAGAACTCTTGGTTCCAAAATGATACCTTTTATTAGACCAACTCGGAAATTGCAAGGAAATGTGTCCTTTTCTGCCACCTTTCAGGATCAAAGTCCCTTTGTCAGGGTCTAGAAAAAGTATAGATGGTACAAGATGGTAAAAAGTCCCCATAGGTAGGAAATAAACTTCTTAATTTTTGCACAGAGGGAGCTGAAGATGAAAGGCTGTCCCTCTGGGTTAAGTAAACACCTAGAAGCTGGGAATTTAGCCCCAAGAATTTAGCCTTGTGTGTCACAAATAAATGGAAGTACTTCCATCCTTGTGCCTTTTCTGGAGGTTTTTAGTTCATAGATGGAAGGAGAGACTGAGCAAAGCAGCAAATCTGAGCAGCAGGTAGAGGCTCTGGAATGAAGCGGCACTTGCGCATGGGACAGCCAGAAGGAGCTCAGTGAGAGGTGCCCATCCCCTTCCTAAACAAAATCCCCTTTGTTTGCTCCTGGTAATCTGCTTCCCGACAGGAATGTGCTTCAGAAACCACCCTGGGCAGGTGAGTGAGAGCAGCCCAAGGACGCCTTGTTGAAAAGGGGCTGCCTGGATGGGATGGTCAGGTGTGCCAGGCTGTGATCTTGGGTGCCAGCTGCAGGGTGGAACAGGAGATGGGGTAAGACGAGGGGCTGGAAACATCCAGGATCCCAAGGGGAAGCTGGAGGAGGACTGCGCTATAGTCTGCTCCTGGCTGCGGCATCCTCTTAAGTAGACACTTCATGGAAAAGAAGACACCGGAGGTCTAAACACTCCAGAGAAACCTGAGCTGGAGCTGTTCATTGTTCAAAGTAGCAAGGAGTAGTCTGGCACAAAGCTGCTGTAATCTGCTTGCCTAGCACAGCAGCCATGCTGGGCCCCCTCCTAGCGGGCCATGATGTAACAGCCCACAAGCTGTCCCACAGCAGCAGAGGAAGGCAGAGCAGCCATTTATGCTATGCTGCTCTGCTCTGGTCTGAGCCAGAGGTCAAGGTCTAGCATAAATGAGGGACTTGACCTTCCATCTTGCTCTCTGCAGCAGGCTCTGACTATGCACAGGGGTCTCTCCCTCTCTCTCCCCCCACTCTTAAGGTCCTGCCCACGTGGAACCTGAGCACTGAAAGGAGCCTACCACTGGCAGCTGCAGTTTCATCGGATACCAGGCGAGCTGGGGAGGACTTCAGCACTTTCCCTTCCCTATCTCTAGCCCAACAGCAGTGCAGGATTCTCAGTTGTTCCCCAAGGGCATCCGAGAGAGACTGAGCTCCCATCATCTTGGCTGGTGCTTTGGGACATCATGAGAGAGGCCTCTGCTGCCTAGGGACCATAGCCCAGCCCCCTCTTACTTTTGTCCATATGTCACCTGACCTGGTGCCAGGGCTAGCTGTACCTCTGTGCCCTCCCTGGGCTTCATGACTGCACCAATTCGTGCCTTTCCCCTGCTGACAAGGAATTCCCAGTCCTGCTCTTGGGTTGAACTAAGAGCTACTGCCTTCTGGGGATCAGTTGCTCTTACCCAGCAGGTCTGACTGGGCTCACTCTGCACCTGTGGTGCTTCCCTTCAGGAGCATGTGACCAGGGGTGAAAGCCGGGACCAAGCAGCTTCCTGCTACCAAAATGTTCCTTGTGTCTATAGGAGGATCAAAACACTGGAAAGCAAAAGCTTATCTTGAGCTGTGTTTTCCTTTACTGTGAGCATGTTGCTTTTGCTTACCAGTGAGCTGTAGGGAAGAACAAACAGTAAATGCCCCAAGAGAGTTCATCTTTTTGCAGAACAGATGTGTCCATGGCTCAGCATATTCTTCACTCCTGCTTCTCTCTAGCCATATATCAAGGTTGATAAACCTCCTATAACCTTCAGATCATCTATTTCAGCTCCAGCAGTGGAGTAGTAACTATCAATCAGGGTGCCAGGACACCCTGGGGTGCCACGAGATCCTTTGAAGCATGCCCTAGGAAGTGTGAGGTGATAAGCAAATACAGGGAGGCTCTGGACTTGTGCCGGTGGGGAGAGCCTGAGTGAGGCTTGAATTGCTGCCTCCTGAGATGCAGCAAAATGCCTTCAACTGAACCCACCTATGAAAATGCTATGGGTTGTAAGCAGACCTACGGTAAAAGAAAATCAGAAGGTTTGCATGATCCCTCACTAGTGTCTAACTGGAACATGCTGGCCTTCCTCTGCTCCTCGCATCAGCCTGGCTCTAAGGCACTGATTCTTAGCCAGCGTACCATGAGATCCTTTTAACAGTGTTATAGGGTGCCATGCAATAGTAGCACTGTTTAGGCATACAAATGCCTACACATGACTGACCAGATAAATCTCAAGATTTCAAATAGGAATCCATAGTGTCAAAAACCATCCTGCCCTGTTGTGGTCTTTCTAAGCTCCCTACAACAGAATAATTGCTCTATAATTTTTCTGTAGTCAAAAAACAAGTAAAAGCCAAGAGCTGCCTTTTCTGCGGGTGCCTTGATCTAACAAGGCTGAGAACCACTGCTCTACAACCTGCTGTCATGGGGCTTGCACACTGAACAGCAGTGCAGCTCTCTGCACACTAGATGGCAGGCATTTTCAGCAAGAAACAGCTGAAACAGCTCTGGCAGGATTTAGTTTGGATAAGAGATCAAACCTCAGCTAAAATCCAAGTTGTTCCCAGCCCCCACTCCAAAGAGGACTGACACAACAGCCTGCATGCTTCTGGGTAATTAAAGGAATAGGCAAAACATACACAATGCAAACTCAGGGATATTTGCCATTAGTCAGCCACAAAGCAGCAAACAAGAAAGGAAATTAAGACAACAGAGATGGGGGGGGGGGGGGGAAGCACTGAGACAGGGAAAAGAAAGTAGAGAAAGCACTTTTGAATTGGAACACGACTCCAGAACCAGCATTGACTCAAACCTCGAAGGCAGCAGGGGCAAATTTGTGCCAGCTGATAATATATGTCCCCCAAACACTGCACTTAGCACTTCTCACCCAAACACCTCCAAATCCTGTATCATTACCCTATGGTATGAGTGGGAAACCGAGGCACAGAGTGCATAGGGTCAGGCGGCCTTGTCTCTCAGCCTGGGACCACCCCTGACTGACATATGGCCTTGTCCAGTCACTTGCACCAGGATTGTCTGGTTGTCTCAGTTTTTATGTGTCTGGTGTCATTTGGGCTTTCTTTAAAGTGGTGGCAGAGCCCACTGAAGCTCCCATTGACAGTAGCTGGAGTGACAGGGGCCAAGCACCTCTAAAAACCAGCTCCCAAGCATTTCAGTACTAGCACCTTCATGATGCAGAAGCCATGTTTGACATTTTCAGCCTGGCCAACTCCCCTATTGACTTTGCAGCAGAGCCAAGAACAGAATTAAAGGATCCTGGGCAGTAGTCTGGCTGCCTGCCAACCATGCTGATCTGCACAGCCCATTAGCCACTTCCCAGAAAGGGAAGGGGCATGGCAGATGTACCCCCTACCCAGTAGCAAGAGTATCAATCATTTCCTGGGTGCCATTTGCAAGACCATCTTGGCCACACAGGAACTTCTACAACACATCAAAGAGTCGGAATCAGAGCCTACACCACCTGCATCATGGGAAAGTACATAGAAACACTCAGCCCATGATTAAAGATTGTCTTCACAGGAATTAATCCAGAACAAGGCAGGTCATGACTTCAAAGAGCTTTAAGCTATACTGGTCAATTTTGCCCATGAAGACAAGCCTTGTCATTTGACCCCAGCATCCTTTCCTGCCCATGGCAGGGGGTCGGACTAGATGATCTGCTTAGGTCCCTTCCAGCCCTACCAACTATGAAACTCACAGGGCAGTCTCCAGCCTCTTCCCCTGGTCCTGCATCCCCTACCCTCCTGTGCTCGCCCAGCCATACAGGGCTTGTAGCAGGGCATTGACGATGTGTAGGGGGTGCACACAGGTGCATGTGCACCCCCTGAGATTGGCCGTGCACCCCCTCGAAACTCCAGCTGTGAAACTAGGAGTGCCGCTGGAAGTGCACTTCCAGTTTCACTGCTGGCTTGGCAGTTAGCTGCTGGGGGACCCGCTGTCGGCAATCTGGTGCCCCCCCAGACTCAGGAGGCACCTGTCGCCCATGTAGCAGGGTCTCCTCACAAGAAGCTCCTCTCTTGTACCTGCCCTGGCAGGGCTCCAAGGGGAGGCAAGAAGCAGAAAGGATGCACTGACTCTCTCTGGTGCAGCTTCTTGCTGCTGCTGCAGGACTCTGCCAGGGGCTCTCTGAGGCACAGCCCTGGTGAGGTCCTATTCCTGACCTCCAGCCTGTCCCCCTTCCCCTCCGTTCTCTCCTGGAAAACTACTCCCCACCTTTTAAACAAGCCTCTTCAGCCAGTCCCAGGCCAGGGCTCTTCCAGGGGTTTTGCTAATTCAAACCCCTGCTGCGGTTATATCACTCCTCCCACTACAAAGAGGGCAGCTTCACTTGCCCTCAGAGCAGATGGTGCCCCACTGGGCCAAACTCTCTCTTCACACACTATCCCTTTGCAGGGCAGCCCTTCCTATCCCTTTAGGTAAGTACAAGTTTAATGCTGCTACAATTCAAAAACCTGTGGGAGGCTGTAGTCATGGAGAAGCTAACTTGCCAGCTGTGGCCCTGCTTCAAGAAAAGAAAGAGGGAGAGGACAAATATTTAGATAGCTAGCTGTGATAGACGGTCTACTCTAACAAAAGATGCTCCCCATGTTGGAGTGCTTGTAGTCAGTGCTTTGCATACAGATTGTGCAGCAAGTATGTAAGGATCTGATTTGTTGAGTGATCTCTGCTGACTACAGGAATAAAAATATAACAAGGAAGACTCTATGTAGCCAATAGATTTTGGATTCACTTGTTGTGGTAGGTTTTCCTCTCTGAAAATGATCTCTCACATTATCGTCCCCTAATTCAAAAGTTTGGCTGCACCATTACCTTATAGTTTGTATTTAACATTTCTAGGCTCAGTCTATAGTTGAGTTGGGTGCTGTACCTAAGTACAGTGAGAGACAATCCCCACCTCAAAATCTTTACATCTACATAGACAAAGCTGGTCAAAAACCTACTTAATCTGTCACAGCTGTCTCCTATGTAAACCTTAAGGACTACCCTTTGGGTAAGGCACTGCTCTTGGCTTCAGCAGATCTGAATTCCCAGATTTTCTGCACATCTGTTATGTGACAGCAGACAAGTCACTTAACCACCTCATCCCTCTGTTGTTTGAGGGTGTGTTTGTCCTTCACCTGCCAAAAATGAGAACTCAGTCACATGCAGCCCTCAAGGTGCTACCATGATACCAGTTGATCAGTCCAGGTGATGCTTGTGCTCCAATACAGCTATTCATCCTTGCCACTTTACACCCTGGAGTAAATGAGGTTTTAGGGATGCTTTTTCTAGTATGTCAATCAGCTGTTAGTGGCAAATCCTCCTCTCAGCCCTACACAACAGGATGCCTTATTTGTATGAAGGCAGATCTCATTGCATTCACATGCACCTGTGTTGATGACCAAATTCTAGTTTCCTGGAGATGTCACTTAAGAGTCATCTGTTCAAATGTGGTTAAATAAGAACACTTCCGAAGTTGGTAAAAGCTGCCACTATGTGCAGCTCTGTACCATTGCATCCTCTTGGTTAACCTGATGGTTTGTCTATGGTTAATGCAACCTTGGTCTTGCAAATGGCTGTGGCAAAAGTCACAGAGGAAGTTGCAAGGCATATCATCAGTGTCTCTAGCTCATGCTCCAAGCAAGCTGCAAGTTCAGAGTTATCCCCCCCACCAAGCTTCTATCTACTGTCTCTTTTATTTACACTCAAAAAATAATTTAAGGACTGTCCCCCTGTAGAATCTTATCTCTACCTGCAGACCTGCAAAGTAATACACCCACTTGGTTTCAGTTAATTCTCTCACAAGGAACAGTGCAAACGGTGCTTTGGCAACAACACTATTTGTGATATAAAAAGATATGGTGTCATTTTCTCACCCATGCTATCAAAGAATGCTTCCTATTTTATCTGGTCATCTACATTGCTCCAGGAGCAGAGACAGGGACCCAATCCGGACCTCAGTTATACTTGGGTAACTCAGTAGTAACTATTAAAGCTGGCTGAACTGCTGTGGGTATAGGTCTCTATGATAGCCTGTGGTCTTTATGAACTTCCCCTTTTCTAACCCTGTGTGGCCATAAAGAAAAAGAATAATATTGTTCTTATTATGACAGCAGGAGGTATGAACTCCAAGCATCTAAATTGTAAATGTGAAGTATATTACTTAAACAGACAGATTACAAGCCTGTCATCAATCACATCTGGCAATTATTGGTGCTCAGTAAGTATTTTCAACTCAAGTATATGACAGACTCATCTATCCTAGAACAGATAAATCTATGCACATTAGCACATGAGGCTAAATTGCATGCAGCTTTGGTTTGTGAGAATTTGTATTTAAGTAACACTGTTTACATGATCAGCATTGCAAGTGAAGGATCTGTAATCAGAAAACTGCACCTCAGACAAAGGTTGTGAGTGCTGGGGAGATTATATGCCACAGTTTATTTAATGCAAAAAGTAGAGCTTTTAAAACACTTGCTCTCTGAGGCTGAGATTACAAAGCAAGTTCATACAGAGCACTGACTCTTCTGCTGTAGTTAGTTATTCCAGATATAATTTATTTGTGAGGATGTTTTTATTTGATTACCAGTCTGCTCATATTAGAGCAACTATGGCCTTTATCTTTGAAACGGACTAGATGAAGGCTTGTTCACCATTACAAGGTTTAGAGCAAAAACCAAGGTGAAAGAACTGGTTCGGAGAGACTTCCTGTTTGCAGATGACACGGCCTTGGTTGCCCACAGTGTATCTTCCCTGCAAAATCTTGTGGGCAGATTTTCTGAACCATGCAAGAGCTTTGAGATGGCAATTAGTCTCAAGAAGACTGTGATCATGAACCAAGGGGTGATCGTGCACTTGACATCACTCTGAAGGATAAATCCCTTGGTGTTGACATTTTTTCTACTTGGATTGTACAATCAGCAGGAATCTTGACCTTCAGACTGAAATGGCTAACAGAATTAGAAAAGCATTTAATAATTTCAGGCTGTTATAGAAACATGAATTCTTCTTCTTTCGTATGGATAGGGCAAGCAATTGCAGAGAAGGTGCAGGTTAATTAAAGCTGTATGTTGAGGTTTGATAGCCAGTTGATGATATTTGGGCCAGCTACGTGGATTTGCTTCAATCTCTCCATGATGTGCAAATTCAGGGCAGGAGTTTGCAAGGTGGCTCACTGACTGCACCTTACCACATATGCAGTTTGGTGAGTCCTTGATGCCCCATCTGTTCAATAAATAGGCACTCTTTCTACATCCCATACAAATGCGGTTCA
>NW_005842613.1:271117-294855 GCF_000455745.1 Alligator sinensis | reverse complement strand
CGGTTCAGCGCAGTCCAATATTTGCATTGCAGGCAGAAACTCAGAAACTTGATGATCAGATCTAGGACCTATTTTTTGTTGCACACTGTTGCTGCAGACTAGATTTTGCACCAACAGCTGTCAGTGTCTGGATTGTTCGATGAAAGTTTGAGAATGTGTAACCAGAAAGGTTCCCATGATTTGAGCCTACATCTTGGTGGGTGGGTGATATCTTCATACAATGTGAGTTCAGGGTCAGTCATGATCTTTTTATACTCTCAAGTATGGCCAAATCCTTTCTCACCATGGAAGGAATTATATTTGATAACACTGGCAGCCACAGAAGCAGTGTGGATTTTACAGCAGTACTTACTACTTGTATGGTGGCGTTCACCTGTCTGTTGATGTGATGGGTGTGAGGGTTTTGGCACCAGATGGGAGTATTCAGCTATAGAGAGTACCAGGGCCTGGGTCGAGCATCTTTTTCCCAGGATAGTCCAGCAACCACCTCTGTTTGCCCTCACTGTTGTCTTTTTGCCAGTAATTTTGAGATGCTGGCAGTAACTTAGGGTTTGATCTAGAGTGACTCCAAGGTACCACTGATGTTTTTATGTGTGATTTTTAGTTGCACAGAACTGTACATTTAGTGTCTTATTGCCCTGAGAGTTGTTAAGGTGGAATGAAGAAATGACCATCTTAGCTGCATTAGGTTTCAAGGGCCTAGTTTGAAAATAGTCCTCTATGATGTGCAGATCATTTTCAAATACTTTTTTCTGCTGCCTCAAAGGAATTGCCTTGTGTGACCAATGCAATATCATCAGCGTAAATAAATTTATGTGATGCTGTTGGTGGGATGTCATTGGTATCTAGGTTGAAAAGAATCAGAGAAAGAATAGACTCCTGAAGGAGATTACATTTAGCACTCACCAATGGCTCATAAACTTGCCAAGATGTACCCAGAATCTATGGCTTGATAGGAATGCGTGTGTTAGTGCAAGAACTGGTCTGCATTTGATGACATGCACCAACTTTAGCAATAGTCTTTTTCTCCAAACAGTGTCATATGTGGAGGAAAGATCTATAAATGCTGCACTTGTTTTTAATTTGTGCTGAAATCCAGCCTCAGTGTGGCTGGTTAGTGCTAATACCTGATCATAGCAGCTTTTGTTTGTCCAAAAGCTGAAATGTGCATGGAATAACAGCAAACAACCAGCTAAGGTGAAGATGCAAATCTACGAGACCTGTGTGCTCTCATCCCTGCTTTATGGTTCAGAAATGTGGACTACATATGCTAGGCACATCAAGAAACTGAAAAGAGTACGCATGAGATGTCTACAAAAGATCCTGATAATAAAGTGGGAAGACAGAATACCAAATAGAGGTACTGGAGCACGCAGGACTGGCATACTTAGAAACCACTATAAAAAAGAGGAGGTTCTGATGGATCGGCTACATCAGGAGAATGGGAGGAGACCATATCGCCAAGAATATTTTGTACATTGAGATTTGAGATAACTCTAGAAAGTGGGGTCACCCTCTATGGTGGTACCACAATGTGTGCAAAAATAATATGAAGTCATTCAACATTAATGTAGAAAGCTGGGAGTAACATGCAGAATCTTGTCTGATCTGGAGGCAACATCTGGCATTGGGTGTAGCTCAGCATGAAGCGGTTTTGATCCAGAGGCTGGAAGCAAAGTGAGAAAGAAGAAAGCAGCATGCTGTAAACTTGGCCTCCAACTCAGACAACATATGGATCTATGAAACTTCCAGCAAGCTGTGTCACTCTTGAATTGGGCCTGCCAGCCGCATATGGATTCATCAGGCATCTCAGTAGACCTCTTATGTATACACCATGATCCAGAAGATCAACAGTTGTTTACTGCATATTAGAGAGAGGATGCCTGAAGGGGAATAGAAAGACCTCCTGAGGGACTGTCCAATTGGAAAATATGCTACTGTTAGAAATAGTCTTCCCAGTTGTCAAAGACAATGGTCGCATACCCTTTTTACCAGCACATTCTGTTGTGCTGAGATATGGATAGCAGGTCTGTGTGAAGCAGCTAGTACTTGCTTTGGATTCAGATTTGGCCAATTTGGGGGACAATGATTCGATTCAGTGATTCGAATCACTGTCCTGATTTGATTCGGCTGAATCTCCAAATCAGCCAGGCCCATCCCCCACCTACTCCCCCAGCCAGGCAATGGCTGTCCCAGCTCCTGGCACTTGTTAAAAAAAAAAAAAAAAAGCCCCGGTGCTCAACAGGAACTCCTTTTCTGAAGATTCAGAGAGCTTTGAATTGATTTAGACCTTTAAATTGGTCCCCTGATTCAATTCAGATTTGGAGATTCGGCCACGGAATTGGGCTGAATCTCCTCTGAATCGAATCACCACTCGAAGCTTTGCACAGCCCTAATTGATGGTAAAATAAATGAAAGCAATAAAATAAAACTAGCACAAGATATCAGGCATGGAAACAAGATGACCCCAGAGTCACTGATTGATAGGTGGGCAAGGTCCAGTGGGAGGCCTTTGCGATGGATGAGGTCATGTGAGTTGTAACCCATCAATGAACCAATCAAAACAGGTAAGAATTCAGTCAAGAACTTGTATTCAGTGTTCTACAAGTTCTGAAAAGATTTGGTGAATATTAAGACAAACTTCATGACTCTGAGATCTGCTGTTTTATGATTTGAATAGCCATGTATGAGGCATCCATCATGAGAGTATCTGCCTGAACATTGTGAGGGTTAGATTTGAGAACAAACAGCACCATCTTCCCTGTCCTCCCAGCCCGCATATTATAATATATAAAGAGTATATGTATAAAGAGCATATATAAAGAGTATATTCTCCATATCTACCCTGCAGCC
Source organism: Alligator sinensis (assembly GCF_000455745.1). NCBI lineage: Eukaryota > Metazoa > Chordata > Crocodylia > Alligatoridae > Alligator > Alligator sinensis. Next base: position 292,002 of record NW_005842613.1, on the reverse strand, counting down.
CTGAATTTAGGTGGGGGAAACTTAGCTGTAAGATAGGACCATGCAGAACTCACTGATAAAAGGCCTAGTCAAGCAGATGTGTCTTGCAGGGTGGCCAAGCATAAACACAGCCATCTGTTTGGCAGGATAACTGAGGAAAGTGGACTGCACTGGCCCATGCAGAACTCTACCATGAAGGTATAATCAACTTCAGTGGAGATAGTTTTGGTTGATACTGGTGTAAATGAGCACAGGAGAAATCCTGCTCAGAGATACTGCTGATCAGTACCAAGAAAGACTGCAGAGAACCCTACTGAAGATGGCAACCTTTTGGTCCCACCTGATCATGAATCACCTATTACAGAAATGATTGTGTCCAGAACACTGAGACCTAGGAGCAGGTAAGTGCTGCTTTTGGCTGGACTTTGTATGGGTTTCAAACAGCCTGACCAGGGGATCTTGTCAGCTGCCAGATCCCAAGTACTATCTTAATGGTGCCTAGGATGCAAGTATGTCTGGTGCTTCTATAGGGAATGTGGCTGGTACAGTGCCAGGGGATTGGCGCGCCATATAAAGCATGCTTGGCACAGAGCCAGGGGATTGGGCAATTTGGGATGAGAAAAGTGATAGACAAACAAAGCAACACGTGTGTTCTGTCTTCCTAAGGTGGCAAAACAAGATCAACCTTGGACTTCTTGTTTGAACAACGAGGAATCCAGAACTAACATCCCACGCACCCCCGTACCAGCGAAGGTCGCTACTGTAACATCTAAAGGAACTGCTTGCCAGGTTATATTATGGGGAGGACACCTGTAACAAAGCCTAGGGATTGCTATTTAAATTCACTTGATACCAAATTGGACGAGGGGCTGTGTCAATCCTTGGGGGTCTCTGGTAAAAGGAATCCTAGGGGCAACAATATAATCCTAGGGACTGGCCCATACCCCATAGTACAGAGCAATTCTCAACCTTTTTAGGCTCAAGGCACCCCTCAGAAAATGCTGGCTCTTGGTTTTCACTCATTTTTCTGTAGTCAGAAACAATAGAGCAATTCTCTTGCAGAGAATTCAGAAAGCCCACAACAATTCAGTGTTTTTTAACATGACCAATTCATTCCTATTTCAAATGTCTGGGTTTATCTTGTGAATCATGTTTGAACACTTAACTACTAATATCACATGACACCCTGCAAGCACTCCTGAAAGGCTCTCAAGGCACCCCAGGGTGCTGTGGCACACTAGTTGAGAATTACTGCCATACAGAAAGGTACAAAATCTTACACGTATCCTTGCAATCTGACCAAGGGAAAATTCCTTCCTGACTCCAAATCTGACAATTGATTTAATCCTGGAAACATAAGCAAGATGCACCAGCCAGGCATCTGAGAGAAGATTCAGCTCTGTGAACATACCTCCAGACCTGAAAGATACAGGAAACATGGCCCAGCAGATAAAGCACAGGGCCATTATAATGCTGCCTCAAGACGGTATTTTGCTGAGGAACAAGATCCTGGTTTCACATTCATGTTTCTTCCAAGAGGACTGACCCAAAGTTCAGAGCTGCAGCAGCTTTGCAAACTTCTCTAATTGTCTTGGAAACTTCTTTGCTAGTTTGGTGAATCCGCAAAACATTGACAATCTCCACCCCTCACGGCTGGCCCATCCTTGAGCTCAAGTCCTGACCCTTACTGCATCCAAGGGAAGAACAGAGAATGCAAAGCAATTCTAAAGCACCAAAGAGAATTAGAGCTAAAGAAAAAAAAAATCAACCCTTCTGCTCTGTACAATAAAAAGCTTTCAACAAAAGACTCAGAATAAAAATTGCCAATGTCTCAGAAGTGGGAAGAAGTGAGGTTGTTTTAACCCAGCTGTCTCCACCAATGCAGAATTGTTCTTGAAAAATATGTGATCGAGCCTGACCCTGAATTTGGCAGAGGAGAGAACTGAGCCCCCTCCCTGTAAGGCTTTTCAAATCTTTTTGGAGAAATAAAGCTCTTTCTTCAGTGCTCATCTTTAAGGCTGAGAACAGAAAGGTTCTTTAATCCTGCAGGTAATTCTCTTCCTTTGTGCCACTTCTGCAATCCTGCCTTTATCACTCACAGCCACAACTGGGATGATTAGTGTTCATCAGACGCTGGTTTCAAAGCCGTATCTGATTCTTGTTCAGACTTCTTAGGCTTGTTTGATGTCGGAGGGTTCAAGAACCGAGAGCAACGCAGAAAACAGGACGCGAGTTCAGGATTAACCTGCATCAATGAATCTTCTTTGAGGCACCGAGCTATGGAAAACTGATGCATAAACACGGTTTTCTTTACAAGAATTTCTGTGTTTCCCTGCTGGAAGTCTCAGATCCTAAAATGCCCCTCTTCAATCAATCACCTTCCCCAGCCTTGCTAGTTATCCCTGTAACAGGTTGTTCTCATCGTTATGTCTTGATCCCACCATCTAATCCACCACAACGTCACTGGGCAAAGCAGCTTTTATCTGAGCCGCCTCTCGAAACGCAGCACAGACAGCAACTCTCTCTCCATTAAAACGGGCAGACAAAGAAGAGATGATGATAAATACTCTGAAACCAGAGAGTAAGCTCATGAGCTGGGAGGTGCGGGCAACTTGCTACAAGAGGAGGAAGGGAGGGAGACCCTGGAGCTGAGCGCCGCGCGGCCACGTGAAGAAGCAAGACCAGCCGCCCCGCCCGCCGGGACTACATCCCCCAGCATGCCCCGCGCGGGCGCATGCGCACTGGGGTTCGCCGGGCTGCGCCGGGAAGTCGTTGCCCAGTCGCGCTCGCTGCCGCTTGAGGAGCCGCACCGCCACGGTGCCCCTCCGCGGCGGCCGCACTAGGCCCCGGAGCCGGTGTCACGCGTGGCCGTCAGCGCGACCGGGCCCGTCCGCCTCCCTCTGGATGGGGATTGAGGCCCCGACACGAGCGGGAGTTTTACTGCATCCCCACCGGCTCCAGTGCGGGCCCGTGGGAGCTGCCCGCGGGGGTCTGGGCCGGTGGCTCCCGGGAGCGACACGGGCCTCTCGCGGTCCAAATCCCCTGAGGTGCAGTAAGACTCGTGCTCCTGGAAAAGCCAGACTCTGGCTCCCCGGCTCCTGAAAATTGTATCCTTTGTCTCGGCTTTAAGGAATTTCACTCTCGCGTCTTTGGGATCGGAGCCTGCGAACACTGGTTATCAAGGCCCTGGTCTGGATTGCGAGAAATGCCGGCGAAACTTGTTCGTTAGTGGTGCAATGTTTTCACATCCCCAGCCAGTGTAACAGCGAACCTGTTCAGTGCGGTCACGCTCTGAGAGTTGTCTCATAGGCCACAAGGGGACTGTTTATGGTGATAAACACTGCGTCTGGTATGCTCAGCAGGATCTGACCCCTGGCTCTGAACCTGCATCTGGTCCCAGAACGGATCTGCCTGTTCGTGGGTCTGGTTGCAGGGGCTGGAGTCTGAGCTGCTGCTCTAGGACCTGGCAGTAAGTTTGTGTATTCTTGTCATAGTATACAATCACATCCTAATCTCTGGTGAAGTCTCATGAGGTAGAGCAGTGCTCTTACCCCCCTTTTACTGGTGGGACGCTGGGGCAGAGAGATGCAGTGACTTATTTAGAGTCACCCAGCACTAAGCAGGGAATTGAACCCAAGTTCCCAGGTTAGTGTTTGAACTTTAGGCCAGTTTCCCTAGGTAATTGTGTACCTTGACACTTAAGTGTGGTGCCTGCCTTCAAAGTACGATGGTTTCTTGATTAGGATTCTTTAACGGGGCACTGGAAGTTTTTAAATCAGATTTCCTTCCTGCTGTGGCTAAGAGCTATTGGGTCTCCTAAACTGCTTGAATTGACAATCCATTTTTGACTTTTAGTAGTTTACTCCAATGACCTTTGTCTGAGCAGTATCAGTTTCAGTTTTGCTTATGGTCTGGTTTGCTCTTAGGCTCTTGCTGTTTGCTTTTGAACAAACAGTCCCTTCTGCTGGGAGTTTTTAATGCAGTCTTCCCTAACTTTGAGCAACACCCTAAGAAAATATTAATCACACTTACTTCCATTGGGGTTAAAGTGGAAAGTGGTGGGAAAAGGCCTGTTTGTTAAAGTACCAACTTCAGACTGAATTACTGAGTTCACTTTTTGGCTCTGCTATGGTCTTCTTTGAGATCATAAGCAGGTCACATTACTGCTTCAGCTTCGCCATCTGTAGAAACAGACCATTCTTTCTTTATCTGTCATCTCTCTAAATCATAACTGACAGCTGCTTTCCTAAAGGGCTGTGTCCAGGGGGTCCCTTATCTTGATTAAAGCTCCTGCAGTTTATAAATTGCTGATGGTAGGAAGTCTTTAATGCTGGAAAATCATTCTGCTGATCTCAAATCCACTTGCAATCTTCACTTCATAATCTGCAGGCAAGTGCAGTGATTGCAAGGTCCCGAAATGGAATTTATGGTTCTCTAATCTCTCACATCAGGCTGGGTGAGTCCTTCCCTTGCTTTTACTTGGCAGTTGTTAATTCTTCCATTAGCATTCACATAGATCTGCATGACTTCCTTAAACTCCTTTTGACTTGTCAGACTGAGACTGGCACTGTAAAAGAACCTTGTAGATAGATCTGTGGATGATCGTAACTGCTTGATGGTATTTATGCCGGCAGATGTGAGCAGTGCTGTGTATTGTTCTTCTCTTGTGATGTGTCCTCATTTGTGGCATGCCATGTCTCATTTATATCTCCCTGTGTCTTACGGGGCTTCAAATTGGCGTATGTTGTAATGGAAGGTGACAAGATTTGATGCGAGTTGGATGACACAAAGGCTCAGGCTGCCTATGGGAGTTGGACTTCTGACTCATCCTAAAGCATGTTGAAATCTGGCTGCAAAAACCAGAAGGAAACCTATTAATCTGATTTCTCTGTTGGACTAGGTGCTGGGACTTGTTACCTTGTAGTCACTGACATAATGCTGCTCCTGGGTCTGGGTGGGTGCTATTCTGTCTTTTGGCTCTGTTAATTTTTGTGATTTAGCAAGTCTTTTCATATATCTTGCCAGGAATATTAAGTTCATGCACAAGTGGGTAAATTCATCTTCCATTTGCACGCTTCCTGGAACAAATGACAGCATTACCCCCAACTTGTTTTGCCTCCAAATTTCTGTGTAGGGTCATGGCTGAAATTGGCCTTATCTGGAGCAGTGATTTTCAACAGGGTACCACAGCACCTGTGGGGTGCCTTGAGATCCTTTCAGAGGTGCCACGGGGTGCCACACAGTATTAGTGCTGGTAGGTGTACAAACATGACTCACAAGGCTAACACAGGTTTTCTGACCTTTTGTGTTTTTTCGGAGTTCTTTACAACAGAAAGAACTCAGAAATAATTGCTCGATTATTTCTCTGTAGTCAAAGAAAGTGTGAATACAAAGAGCTGGCATTTTCTGAGTGGTGTCTTCAGGCTATCAATGGGTGCTTGGAGTCTAGAAAGGTTGAGAATCACTGATCTAGAGGATAGGTGCGTGTTTCACTCTGTTTCACTGCTTCTGTTTTGTTTTCTGAGTGACTTGAACCCAGCTCTCCTGACTCTCAGGCCAGAGCGAGTTTTTGATTGGTCTTTCTTTCGCATCTATGAATTCCTAACCAGGTGGCTGGGGCAGCCCCTGGCTTGCTCTGAACCCCGAATCAGGAATACATGTATTTCTAAGAGGTGGTTTTTGGTTCCAGTAAAAGCTGATGTAGGGATGATGGAGGGAGGTTGCATAACCTACCCTGATGCAGGGAGGCTGCCTGGAACTGATGTGATTCTAGTGAGTTTCACTGTGCTGCTTAATTGGAGATCTGGCAGTGTCTGCTTTGGCCTGTGGGGCTAGGGAACAGAAAAGGGGCCCAAGGATGCTCTGCAGCTGTACCCTCTCCTCCCCCTAGCCTTCTCTGAGCAAGGGTTGATGATTGCTCTGGGATTTCTGCATGCTCAGAACAGAATGAACCTAAAATTGCATTAGCTTTGCAGTGGCGTTTGTTAAACCTCATGACCTTGCTCTTCCTTTTGGGATTTCGGAACTGCAGAGGGTACAGGGTACCCACAGTGGTATAATGAACCTATGCTGCCAATCCTTGACGCCTGAGAGCCCGCTAGCTTAGCATAGCCAAAGCAGTCCCTTAATTCAAATGTAATCCCTTCATGGTGATTATCTGTAGCCCCTTGTTTGTGGACCTCCCATTTCCTGAATGTGTTGTTAGTGCCTGGCGGTTCTTTGCTGGGTGCCCTCCTGTTTGAATAACATGTTCAAACGGCTCACATATTGTAAGACTGTCCTTATGTTGGTATTTAAAGACAGCCTGCAATCACAGCCCAGATCAAGGGTTCCCGTGGCTTTTTCATTTTCACTTGTGGTGCATACTACTGTGCCATTTAGTTTTTATTAGCACTGGCAGAAACTTAAAGGGACTCTGTCATCTGGATGTTAGAGCTGCAGTTGAGAGGTTTTAAGTATAACGTAGGAAGATTTTCATAGAATAGAAATCGTTTTCTCCTACAGCCTCGTGATCTCCAGCCCAGCAATGCTTTACTTCAGTTTGGGAAGGCAGAGGTGAATATGAGCAGAAACATAGGTGAAATTTGCAAAGACTATTTTCCTCCTTCTCTTCTCCAAATCTCACAATTAAATCCATGTGGGTTAGTCCTCACACAAGGCCCAGTCAAGTCACAAGGGACAGGCAGAGCTGAATTCAGGAACTGAGCCCAAGCTAACAATCAAGCAAGCAGCATAAATCATGAAGAACAAACTCAAATTTAAACATTTCAGGTTTGAACAGTTTGGTTTTTTACACACGTTAGAATCTGCTGGCAAGGAGAGGACTTCACTGTGCTTGACACTATGGTAGCACAGCCATTTCCTGCAGTTGAAGGCTGTGATTCTCAATCTTTTTAGCCTCAAGACCTCCCTCCATAAGTTTTCTGAATTTTGTGGCACCCCAGTTGAGAATCACTGAGCTACAATTTACATTCAGAAAGATATGGAAGGCTGCCTTGATGCTAACAAAATGTTAAGAACCACTGATCTAACTGGTACACCGTGAGAGCAGCAGGAGCAAGACAACAGTCTTCATAGGAGCAGCTGTAGGCACCACTGGGACAGACGCAGGGCACTGGATTGGGGAGGAGGGCGGCCACAGCATCCTGGTTCAGAATCGCTGATTAAAAGTACTGTGAGTAACAGAAGGTAGCTGGCCAATGGGCATGCTGTGAGAGTTTGTGCTGCTATGTAGCTGCAGTATCTCAGGCTGTAGCAAGTTGCCACTGGTGCCTGATGCTAATACAGTGGATATATCACATATTGAGACCACAAACTTCTTAAGGTCCTTACCACACCCTGTTGCAAACTGCCTGCATCTTTCATGAAGTAGGCTGGAGGCCAGGGTCAGAGTTAAGGAGGTGTGAGTGACCTTAATTTTGAATTTCCAGTTCTAAATGCTTCTGGTTTTTTAAGAGAACTGTCCTCAGTTCCATGATTGCTTGTGTCCAGTTCTAACTTTAGGTTACCATAGTGTTTTGCTGGGCCCTGGAACACACATGGATTGTTTCACAATCCTTCCAAACAGCTGCAGGCTCGCGTTTCATCCAGATGCACGCTTTGGCATAGGTTGAGACCCTCCTCCCTTTTAAAGGGTCAGTTTCCAAGTTCAGGAAATAGGATCCATGATATCCTGGGCAGTGAACACAGAACTTGTCTACAGCCAGTCAGGATGCCCTAATTTGCATGCTTGAGCCGATTGGCTAATGTGGGTCCAGAACTCAAAGCATTGTTGGTCCTCCAAGAAGTGGTACCTACCTGATCATTTTCAGCCAATTGTGAGCCAGGATTTTATTGTGTACCAGGTAACAGGCTGACCTCCCATGGGCATTAGTGCTTTGAGGGAGATGACAGGGTGAGGAGGGCATGTAAGTAGATCTATTTCTGCTTTGATCTTTCTTTCCCTTCTTTTGCCACTATATTTTTAAAAGGAACAAAAACAAGTGGTGCGATGCCTCCAACACGGAGGCAAAGCCTCCCACTGTCAGCCTGCTTTGCTGCTGGTTCTTACAGTTGATGGTATAGTATATGGAAAGCAAGAAACCCTTAGTTAGGGGGAGTGCAGGGCATATGCTGTGTACCAGCCTTGCATGGGAAACTCTACAGGCGTGCTCTGAACTAGGTCAGTTTGAATTTAGCTTCGAAACAATGACAGTCGTCTTATCAGAGCAGCGTTGCCAGGTGCTTGTGTGAAACCCAGTGTAAAAAGAACTAGCAAGAGGTAGGTGTTGGGTTTTGTTCCTGTGGTTTGTTCATGTGATCTGTGATCCCACGCAGTAGAATACCCAACCCTGACGCATGACGTGCTATTGCCAGCTATCCATGTCTCATTCCTGGTGCAAGAACTTTTTTAGCATACAGCACTCTGAAGGGAGTTTAATTTGCTACCAGTGATTCCAAGGTAAGAGGACTACGACTTGTTCATGAGTCACCCATGTAGGCTTTACCAAGGATGTTATCATTCTTCCCTATATAGCACTGCTCTCCTTTGGGGAATGCAGACAAGAGGTGGCCTTGGTCTTCCATTGTGATTAGTCTGAAATAACGAGCCAGACCTGATTGGTGGATGTGTCACCTGCAGCAGTGGATCTTCCTCCATCCTAAAGCGATGTCTCTCTCTGTGTTGCCTGCCTCCGACAGATGCTGCTGAGAGACTCAAGCCTCTCAATAAAGCAGCTGTCATGGGAAACATCTTCCAGACAGCAGATGACTGTACTTTGACTTAAATGGGCCCTCCTCTTCTATAACCCCAACATTTGCTCCCAAGTGCCTGTGTCATTCTGGAGGACTCGCTCTGTGAATCACATTGTATATTAACAGACAGAGTCCCCTCTATGCTGCAGGGATGCTTTTGGTGATACATGTGTACAGGGTCTTGCTCATAGGTTCTGGTCTGGAGTTGGACCTCTCTGCAGGGCTGACCTGGTGGGGGCTCTGAGTTGAGATCTGAGCCTGTGGATGTACTGCAAAGTAAATGAGGAAAAGTAAAAATTGGGAATGTTTGCCTGTATATGTAAGCACCAGCAATGTGCTTGGTGGCATATAATGCCAAGAGTGTTTGCTCCAGAGAGCTTCTGCTGTAATTTAGAAGTCTGGGGGCTGTGGAGAGCCATGGCTTGGTTGTAAAACCACCAGGGTTGGCAAAAGGGTTGAAGCAGCACCCACAGCTGCATTTTACCTGTTGGTTCTGAACCTGACTAGCTTTGATGCTGTCGTAGCCCCTTGAATCGTTCAGCAACGTGACCCTCTGACTTCAGACCTTCCCCCATTTAACAGGGTTTCTCCCATTCCTTTGCTTCCAGCCCTGGAGTGCTCTCCTTAACTTTGCATATCTTGTCTTTGCAGGCCTGACAAATGCCGTTAGAAAGGATGGTTTGAGGGCTGGCCAGTCAACCTCCCTGGCTCTTCTCGCTTTTAGCGTAAGACCTTGAACAATGGCAGCAGCACCGTCGGGACTCTCCACTCCTGTGCCGGGGAGTGGCAGCCCTGGAGCCGTGGCAGTGTGGGAGTGGCAAGATGAATTTGGCAAGTGGAGGCCATACCAAGGGAGCGTGTGCAGCTACATCGAACAGTCTTTCCAGGCCTCTCAGCAGAAGGGGAAGCGCTTGGGGCCAGGGCCTGCTAACAATAGCATCCCCTTGGGCCATGCAGATGCCATGTTGGCCCCATACGTCATCGATATCCCAAGTCTGATGCAGTTCCGGCAGGACACGGGTAAAAGATCTCTTACCTGGCTACATGCAAGTCCTGTTCTCTTAGGAAATCAATGAGCTCACTAGTGGGAGCTTGTGCTTACATCACTGTAGGGTCAGGATCTTGCAAAAGGCTCTCCTTTTCCTCCCTCGCCCCACACACCCACACTCAAGAAGAACTGTATAAAAAGGCCTCCTTTATGATTAAAACGCTGTGGTTTGAGTGCCCTGTTCCCTTGGACAGTAGCACCAGCTGTTTGGGCTTGGCTCTGCACCCCGTGCAGGATTCTGTCCAACACCTGATCCCCAGAATGATATAGAAAGCTGCCTGCTTGCGCTCATTCTCCTGGGGTTTTCCCCATCTCCTAGGAAGGCGGGTAGGTTAGCCATTGTGGATAAGGTACAGGATTAAGAGCCAGGAGGCCTGGGTTCTCTTCACAATTTCTGCTTCTGAGGTCACTCAAGCCAGTGGTTCAATATCTGTTCAGTTGGGATAATTACCCTTAGACAATTTGGGTCCATTCTGTTTCCCTGCACCCTCAGAGCTCCTAAGTGTCTGCTCACCTCTGGAAAATTAGATCTTGTTCTGGACACCCACAATTAATGACTGCTTTTGGAAATGGGAGCCCTTCTGTGCCTCAGTTTCCCCATCTATAGGATGGGGTAATGCCTTCCTCACAGCATGAGATGGAGCTTAATGCAGCACCTCAAATTTACTTTGAAGGCCCTGGAAAAGGACCCCTACTTTCTAATCTTTTTGACAACTGCATCTGATTGATCAGCTGTCTGATGTGTACAGACACCAGCACAGCCTGCACAGTAACAGGCCTGGCTCATAGTTATACTTTATAACTCTAACATTAGTCACCGAGCTACGACTGGGTTGGGCCTAGCGAGGAAGTGTGTTTAAGGAGGTGTCCTGAGTGAGGTCCTTCCTTAGCAGGTCATGTGGAGTGAGCGAGATCTGTAAGGCCCTAACTGGCTCAGTACCAGTCTTTCTTAGGCCACTGACATCCCTGTTTGGGCGGTGCTCAGAATTTTCTGGCAGAGATCACCCAGGCTCACACTGTGGCTGCCTCTTTCCGTTGCCGTCTTAGTGGTGTAGCTATGAATTGAACCCAGGTACCCTGACTCAAACCTTGCTCTAACTGGTAGCCAGTTCTCCCCAAACTCGCCCACACCCACCCATTTCTGACCGTAGTTACAGCCAGTGGGATTGAATTGCTACTGAGAATTTGTGCCAGAATTGCAATGAGTCATTGTTCACAGCACTCAGCAGTAGGTCCAGTTCTTAATGCAGAGCAGCCTAATTTTGTGAACAGCCTGGGGAAGGGGCATCGAACAGTTCTGTCCTTTAAGCCAACCTGTAAACAAAATATTCTTCCTCAGCAGAAGGATGCTCTGACCCTGAATCATGAAAACACCTACTGGTGCCATCTGTTGTCTTGAATCTCTCAGATCCCTTTCACTTCAGTAGATTCCAAAACACTCAGCAAACTATATTGTTGCAGCACCACTGAAATGCATCTGCTTCCTGTGGGGTGGAGCCACTAGGGTAGGGGAGTGATGATGTTGGCCATGGTCCCTGGAGTTCTGTTACTGTGGGATGGTGTCTTTAATGTTGCAACAGCTAATTCAGTGTAGAGCATTTTACCTGAAAGTCTCCCCAGCAGGATGAAATGTTTGTGAAGGGCTAAATTAAAGGACCCTGTTGGGATTCCAACTGGGTACTGCTAGGGCTGGGGGTATTTGATATATTACTGACCCCACAAAGCTACGTGCTCTATTCTGCATTTTGCTGTGACCTTTATGCTTTTACCTCTTATTTTCTCCTGTCCTTGTTTGAGCCAAAGCCCGGTTTCTGTGTGTGAGCCTCCTTGCCTCTCAACCTTTCTAAGTGATCAGGTGACCTTCAGACTGACTTTCAGAATGTGCTGGAGGTGAAAAACCCTCTGCTGGAAACACTTCTAGGAAAAAAAGTGGGCCATTCCCTTCTCATTAGCTGTGAGACCCGAAAGCAGGCTCTTCAGAGGAAACTAGGAGGATAACAGGAAGCCAGTGGTCATGGGCCCAACATGTCTACTCAAGGGTAGTGACAGCTGCAGAGGCGGATTCCACACACTGGATTAGGAGCAAGTCACATCTGTTGGCCTGGGCAGATTAGCTAGGAAGTAATCATAGGCAGACTTCAGGAGTTGGCATGCAGGCAGCAGCAGCATTAGGGCAAGATAGGAAGGGCTGCTGGAGGATTTCCACGATGCTGATGCCAAAAGTGACCTTTTCCCAGTGTTGGTTACAAGGGACTGCAGCTCTGTTCTTCACAGGCTTGTTACTATTTCCCCCATGGCACCTCATACTTTCTGTTCCTTATTCTGCTAGACCATTGGATTTAACTGCTAACTCCAGCTGAGCCACAGAAGCCCTTCTTCCCACCACTGAGACATTGTGGTAGACTGTTCTAGCCAACATGGTTGAAACTCTCTTAAGGATGGGCTTGCTCTGTCCTCCCTAAACCCTTGGTTTTTACTAGCCTCCAGGCTGTAACCCCATCCCTGGCTTGCTCCCCATACATTCCTTCACCTGTGCGCCATGCAGTTGATTCCCATATGCTAGATGTTAATTTGCAGGGAACAGCTGGGAAGTTGTGGCTACAACCTACTTTCAGCCATGAGCTCTGATTTTTTTTTTTTTTTTTTTCAAGCTGGTATCAGTCCCCTGAGCTCATTTACATTACTTTATGCCAACTGAGAATCTGGCCCACAAGAATTCCTAAGCCTGAGATTTGGCTTAGCAGAGTCCAGCCTGGTTTTGGGTCTAGCACTGGAGAAGTTGCCATAACTCCTCTGCTTTCAGTAGCTTTTAAGTAGCATTTCCCACATTTTCTGGTGCTGCTGAGAGTTTCAGCGCTCTCAGGATTGTAAAGTAAACAGTGCCCCTTGAATGCTTTTCCACTGAGGAGGTACTGCCTTTTGAAGCAGTATTTTACTATGCCATCAAAGCCATATAACTGGCATCTAAAATATGTGGTCCTGAGCTATGATCAGATGTGTTCCTGAGGTCCTATTTGTTGGGGACAATGTTTTAAAGTATCTGGGAATTCCCCCCTCCCCCCCCCAAGTTAGTGAGGTTGGTGCTGGGTGGTGTCATTCAGGAGTTGGAGCACTAGAGGACCCCTAAGTTCTTTCTGGTCTAGTCCTGTTTTTGATTCACTGAAAAGTCTTGCTTTCATTGATTCATGTCTAAGTTTCCCCATCTGTAGAAGGGATAGAATACCTGTCTACTTTACGGGAGGAAAGGACAATCTATTTTTTTTTGGGGGGGGGGGGGGGGGGGTAGGAGTCATGAGGTTTAGTGGTTGAAAAGCACATAAATTCTTAAGAACATAAGTCAGACAAATGGTCCATCTAGCCCAATAGCCTGTCTCCTTCAGTGGCAGAAGTGGATGCTATATATGGAGAGTATTGAACTGGATAGTTGTAGTCAGTCTAGTGTGATCTGTCTCCAATGTAATACTTGCCCTGACATCCACCATTATTCATTTGGAGATGCCAAAGGAAACATCTCTGATTTCTTGAATGAAAGGGACTGTGGATCTGTGAGTGCTCCCCCCCTCCCCCCCATTATTATTTGAAATCAGGGCTTTGTGATATATATATGGTTGTTTTAGCCTGGGGACTGAAGAAAGGATGTGCACTTAGACCCTTTCAATGTAAGCACTGTTCATTAAATAGAGGAACAGACTTTTCCTGCCTCATTAAGGCTCTTTGTTTCTCAGAGCACCTCCAAATAACCTTGAAATTGCCTGGACCTAGCTAGTTCAAGGTTGCTATAGAAGCTTTGAATTTGATGGCTGCTTGTCAGTTTTACCAATGATGCATTTACCAGTAAATAAGAGTATCTTGGGTTACAAAGTATTGTAAACAGTGTGGCTGTGCTCTTGCCTAACACTTAGTTGATGTGCAGATAGCCAGTGTTTGCTACAGTGTGAGGAGTAGGCAAGGACCTGGGGCCAGCATCTTGTAATGCAGTGAAGCCATGGTGCCTTTCTCCAATATGCATATAAGTGAAGTCTGTTGTATTTACACGCGTAAACTTTAGCTTAAGTATTTGGGGCAATTTCATGTAAACCCTCTTATTCTCATTCTTTAGCTCTTTTACTTGCAAGAGCTTCTCAGCCTTTATGTTCCAGCTTTGAAGAATAAATTGGATCCACTTGGTCTGGTTACCATGAGTCACCAGAACAGTTCTGCATTTCTGTGCAGTCTTGTTGGTATATTATAACCAAATAAGCACTATCCCAAAATCAACAAAGCACAGTAAGAAATAGAAAGATGCATCTTTCCCACGCAACTAAAAGTAATATTTTCAAAAGCACCAAACTCTGTCTTCATAGAAGATACACAGGAGGGACCTGAGTGTTACTGGGACCTGAGTCTAAACAAGAAATTGCAGCACTTGCACACATGCGGGGCGTCTGCTCCAACAGCGCATCAGAGCAGACTTGATTAATTGAGTCTGCTTGAGCACATAAATCGATGAGCATCATATGTATTAGTGGCACAGCGCGCATCAGCACTGAGAAAATGGTGGTGGTGTGCTTTAAACTAAAACACGTTTGATGTACTTTAGTTCAACGTACTGCCAGCATTTTCTCAGCATTGAGACACACTGCGCCACTAATACACCTGCTCCCAACACTATATCAGGAACATGTGTAAAAATGCCCTCTATGTTACATGTAAACCATACTGAATCCATGGCTTGTTAAGCAAGGATAAAGTTAGAGCATGCTGTGAACAGTCACATATTAAGTGTTAATACCACTGGTGCTCAACCTTATGGCCCCACAGGCCAGATGAGTGGTATGGGGGCCTGTCTGCAGGCCAGATTTGGGCTTTGGGGCCTAGCATAACCCCATCCTGCCTCCTGCATGGTAAGATTGGTTTCCAGGGGCCCAGAGCCTCCCCCTAACAGCCCACTCACATGGGGAGTGAGGCCTGGTGCCACCTCCACTTGGCCCTGCATGCTGGGACTGGATGCTGGATCCAGTGCACAGAGCTTGGGGCTCCCCATGTGTCTGGAGATTTGGCACCACTCCCCATCTGCCAAATTTCCAGACCATGGGGAGTCCTGCAGGCCAGTTGACACAGCATCACAGCCTGGATTTGGCCCACAGGCTACAGGTTGAGCACCCTGGTCAATACCATTTCTTCCCTGTACAACTTTGACTTACCATTAAAGGGGGTGGTGGCTAGGATCCAGAATACCAATCTTAGGCTCTATCCCTGGTCAGGGGTAGCAGGTAAGAGTTCAGAGTGGTGTTGGAGGACTACAAATTGCTTATTCTATCTCTGTGGAGCAGCCTGAAGTTGCCCTAACGTGAGCTAGGTAGCATGGCTCAGAGGTAACCTTTGTCTGAAGCAGCATAACTTGAGTTGCTCAAGGACACTTAGTACGAGTCAATGAGCTTTAAAACATGGACCCTCACATTTTAAGTGCCGTTAGTATGGTTTAAGTGTGTGGTGTAATTTCACCCTAAGTTCCAGTGACTTTCATCATCTAAGTGCCTTAAGATACATCTGGGCTGCATGGTAGTGTAGATACTCGACCTAACTTAATTAAGTTTGTTTAGGTACCAGTAGTAACCTAGATACAGCAGCATGGTGCTCATTGTAGGCTAATTTATCTTGCTCCTCCTAAATACACTTGCTGGGTGTTAAGTATAATTAAATTTCATGCTCGACTCCATTAGCTGCAGGCAATGATATGATACTTCTGTGCACATGGAGACTGCTGATGTTTCTCTGACTGCTGCATAAACAAGTCCCAAGTCACCTTGGATAATGAAACTTGGGGTCCTGAGCTACCACGATGCTTTTAGAAGTGTTCCTATGTGCATGCTAGATGCTCTGAAAAGCCTCCTTCCTGGATCCTTTTTTGACATATTCCTGGTCTTCATTTGTTTGCATCCTCACACCCATTAGCATTAGAGATTTTCTTGCCTTGATCTCCTAAAAGAGCTGGAGATTTTCCCAGGAGGAGAAGAAGCTGTTTGGTCTCTGGTGCTGGCAGACATTTTGTCGAGGTTTAATTTCTCCTGTTTGTTGGCTGCTTTCCCCTCATTAATGCTTAGAGAAAGGTAAAAGTAACAAAGAGGAATGTGCTTCTCGGCTTAATCCTGTCTGTTCCCAGCTGCAGAGAGCAACCAGGAAGCAGAGCTTTTGGTACCTGAGCAGATTTCAGCTCTGAGCTCCCACTGCTGTTTTAAAATAGCCCTTTAGCCAGCAGCTCTGGTTTTGTTCCCCTTCCCTTTGTATGAACAGCTGCTTTCTCTAGACTTTCCAAAGCTGCTTTCCCAGGTTTGCCTCTGCCTCTCCCTTTAACTCTGTTGACAACATATAAAACTAGAAAAACTGCTTTGCTTTGCTGAGCCAAGAGGTCATTTCAGTGCATGTCTCAATATAAATCAGCCTTTAGAAGACTACAACTGATGCACAGCAAGTCTTGGGTGGCAGCCTTTTGTCAGTCAAAAAAAGTCTCATTGTCCTTCATCATGATTTCTAGTGGCATGGTAGATTCCAGTTTCCCAAGACAGCTAATAGGGTTTGGGTGCTTAATTCCTTTGGGTGCTTATGTCAAGTGTCCATAGTTACTACATTGCCAAGTCTTCAAGTGGTCTTTACTTACCTCCTGGCTTTATCTGTGTTTTCTCCTAATCCAGGGACGATGCGAGCAGTCCGTAGACACCTCTTTCCTCAGGACTCCGCTGCTGGGCAGGGGGTCATCTGGGAGTGGCAAAACGATGAGGGTGGCTGGTCGCCATATGAGATGAATGTCTGTGTGTTCTTGGAACAAGCCTATGCCAGTGGCCATCAACACGTGGACCTTGGGCCCGTAGGCTACAACTATGACGTCAATTTAGTATCCCAAGTCCAGACCAACAAGACCACCCTCTACCGCCGAAGCATCCAGAGGCGCTTGGACACTCCTTATCCAGTGACTGCTGCCACAGGGCCTCTTCACACGGGCATGGCTTGTTCTTGCCAGCAGTGTTTGTTGAATAGTGGGACTGGCCCTATTACTACGCGGTATCGGCACTCCATAAACCTACCCAGCTCCTCGGCTGTACCTCAGGTTTCAAGTAGGACAACGGCAGTAAGTTCTTCCGGTCTTGGCTTCGTGCCCTATAACAAGCCAGCCTTGTCTGGATCGAGGTCAGCCCCAAGACTGAACACACATGGTGCATGGGCATTGCCTCAGCCTGCCAGCACGGGAGGCCCCAGCACAGGAGGCCCAAGCACAGGACAGCCTGCATCAAATGGTGTCAGGTATGTCATCTAATTAAGTGTAAAACAACAAGTTCTTTGATGGAACAGTAGCTAATGTCCTAGAACAAGGGGGCAGCAATGTTTTTGGGCAGTGCTCAAAACGTTTGCAACCTCGACTTGTAAGGTGTTGGCATGCTAGGGGTGGATGGCAGGGGAGCCATGAGAGGCCTGATCCTTGTTGTGGCAGTGCAGCCCCGGCCCTTTCCCCACTGTCCACCCTGAGGTGCATGTGCACCCACCACTACCAGTGAGCCAGGCTGGGGCTCTGCAGACACCAGGGCAGCTGCTTGCAGCCTCCCGGCTCCCTGCCACAGCTGGCCTAGGCTTGGGAAGGCCCCTGCCACGGATCCTGGCTTGCTTGCAGCAGTCATCAGGGAGGGTGCAAGCAGCTGCACTGGGATCTGCAGAGCCCTGGCCTGCCCCATTGCTAGCAGTGGGTGCATGCTTGCCTCAAGGTGGATGGTGGGGAAGGGGCCAGTGCTGCACTTCCACAACAAGGATTGGGCCCCTAGCAGCTTGCATGCCAAGCAAAATGCCTACATGTGCCACACTCTGGCACCCATGCTGGGGATTGCTTACCTCTGTCCTAGAATGCATTCACCACCTAGTGGGCATTTGAGTCTAGATCAGTGATTCACAGCTGGGATGCCACCACACCCTTGGGTGCCATGAGATCTTTTAAAGAGTACCATGGGTGCCACTCAGAATTGGCACTGCTAGGTGTACAAACACCAAAACATTATTCATAGATTGTTAGGGGCTGGAAGGGACCTCACAGATCATTAGGTCCAGCCCTCCTGCTCTAGGCAGGAAGACAGCTGGGATCAAGTGACCCCAGCGAGTTGACTGTCCAGTCTTCTCCTGAAAACCTCCAGGGTAGGTGACTGTACCACCTCTGGATGGAGTTTATTCCACAGTCTGGACACCCAGACTATGAAGAAGTTTTTCCTGGTATTAAGCCTGAAGCAGCCTTCCAGGAGTTTGGATCCATTGGTCCTGGTTTTCCCCAGGGGTGCTCTAGTGAACAGTTGTTCACTGAGCTGATGCACTTCTCTGATATAGAGGTAAGCCGCTATCAAGTCCCCTTTCAACCTTCTCTTCTTTAGGCTAAAGAGGCCCAATCCCTCAACCTTTCCTCATATGGCTTGTCTTGCAAGTCCCTTATCATATGGGTGGCTCTTTTCTGGACCCTGTCAAGTTTTTCCACATCCTTATTGAAGTGTGGCGCCCAGAACTGGACACAGTACTCCAACTGCAGTCTCACCAGTGCTGAGTACGGCAGGTGTACCACTTCCTTAGTTTTACACGAGATGCATTGGTTGATGCATGCCAGTGTGTTGTTTGCCCTGCTGGCCACCACATCGGGCTGACGGCTCATATTCATGCAATGGTCGATCAGTACCCCTGGGTCCCTTTTGGCCATGGTGCAAGTCAAGCTGTCCCCACCGAGCCTGTATGTATGTTGAGGGTTGTTTGCCCCCAGATGGAGCACCTCGCACTTCATCTGGTTCCAGTCTGCCCAACTCTGTAGCCGTCCAGTATCTGCAACCTATCTTATGGCATGACCACACTGCCCCATAACTTGATGTCATCCGTGAACTTGGCCAGCAAGCTTTTCACTCCCCCATCCAAATCATTGATAAAGATGTTGAAAAGCACTGGTCTAAGCACAGACCCCTGAGGGACACCACTGGCCACTTCATGCCAGGATGAGACAGATCTGTTCATGAGGACTCCAGAGGGTGCTTATATATGTGCTCGGGGGGTGGGGGATGGGGTGCTTTAATAAAAGCAGCTCCTGCTGCCATTTTTCAACACAGGGACACTGATACACACATGCTGGAGCCTGCTGGAGCGATTAATGGAGTCTGCTCCAACACGCTGTAATTACAGTGCGTCGGAGCTGCCTTGCTGCACTCCTATAGGTGCCCAGAGACTTCAAATAAGATTCCATAGTGTCACAAGCGTTCTGCTTTATTTGTGGTCTTTCTGATTTCTTTACAACAAGAATTGCTTTTTTTTTTTTTTTTTTTTACTACCAAAAAAAAAAGAGTGAAAACTAAGAGCTGACATTCACCAGGGGAGGGGGATGGAGCCAGTGGGACAGATCATCAGAACCAGGGTCTGATGCATTGGAGGGAAGGGGGAGCATAGGTTTATGCCTTCTTTGGTGATAGATAAAGCAGTCTTGGAAGATGCTGCTCCTCCATCTGGACCTTTCCCTTGTTTTTTTTCACATTAGAAAGCCAGGTTTTGTGTACTTGGAAATCTCTAAGATTGTCTGGCCTGGAGAACCTAGTAGAGTTCATATGCTACCGCAGGATCTAGGAAGTGAAAGGTGGGTGCTGGAAGAGTAGGAAGTTTTTATTCAGGTGGTAGAAACATTAACATTTGTTAACACCCATTCAACTCAAACAACTAATAAACAGTTAATCATAAAGATGTTTATGCAGAAAAAACTGCACTTCTTCAGTTAAGGTCTGAGAGAGCTGCATCTGGGACTGCAAAGACTCCTCCAGCAAAACCAGGGAAGCCATTTTGATTGTTCTTTTACTTGAAACTAACGGGTTGGGGGCAATGCAGAGTGAGTTGATGTTGGACAAGCATGGAGCTGATTTATTTTGCCTACACTCTGATGCTGCAAGCGTTATTTATGATAGAGCCAGACTAGGCATGCAGCAAAGCCACAGTTGATTCCATTCCAGATAGAATCTCCCTTTGCAAAAGTTGACTATTTTGGGCTTGCTTTTTCTGAGCCTTTTTTCTGAAGTCATTTTGCGGCTTGGACTTTGGGATGGGGTCAGGCTGCTTGAGAGGGTGTGGCGTTATATGGAAGACACGCTCTGCAGTTGATCATATGTCCTGAACTAGAATTTGACCTCTTTTGATCCTTCTGGCCTGTGATTGGCTAAAATCCTCCTTATTGTGGGTTCTCAGCCAGCCGGCGGGGGGGGGGAAGGTGTTGGCAGCTGGCTGGGTACTCTGGCCATTAGTGGAGAAGCTGCAAACCCCCCTGCTCCTGGCCAGCTGCAACCTCCTCCCGCCCCCCGGCATGCTCCACTGCCCCACCAGTCTGAGTTCACCAGCCGCACCTACTACCTTCAGTGACTCAGTGGGTTGTGTTTATATCCCCTTTCCCAGGCAAGTGATGAAATTGGACTTTTTGTCTGTACCATGCATCTATAAGGGGAGGCAAGATGCTTTGGTATCCTTCCTGACCTACTAACACTTTAGACCAGGGGTAGGCAACGTTTTTTGGCCAGAGTGCCGGAAAAACCACAAAGTCTACCTTGGAAGGTGCCACAGTGCCAACATGTCAGAGCCTGGGGCATCTGTTTGCAGCCTCCCAACTGCAGCCAGCCCGCAGAGAAGCCTGGGCTCTGTGGCTGGCAGCAGCTGCTTAGATCCTGGGCTGGTAGTGGTGTGCCAGGCAAAATGGCCTTGTGTGCCATGCTCGGCATGCGTGCCGGGGGTTGCTGACCCCTGCTTTAGAAAGTGCCAGGCCAACACTGTGGCTCTTGGCCCTGTTCTGAGTATTAGTAACCTTCTTGCTTCCTTTCTGCTCTATTACTTTATAAAAGCTTTGTGCCATAGCCCATTTTTTTGCTCCCTCACAGGAGCACCCATGTCAGCATGACTGGGTGGGTTCTGCAAATGGAAGAAACCGCTTTCCTCTCCTTTCTCCAAACACATTCAGACATCCTTGACAGCTTTTCCTTTGTAGGTAATCACAATATCAGCTGCTGGTTCATGGTGTTCCTTGTAAAGAGCCTTTCACACACAAGTTTTGCAAACAGAGAAGAACTAAGGCTTCCCATTGCTCTCAGAGGAATGTATTAGCTTCCTT
>NW_005842613.1:268935-271086 GCF_000455745.1 Alligator sinensis | reverse complement strand
GGAAAGAGAGACATGCAAAGATTGCAATGATTCCCAGGTCATACAATCATTTTTGACCATCAGAAGTAGCACTGAGACCCTCTGATTCCTGTGGGCTGCTTCGTTAAGTGATAACTGTTCAAGTCCTAATGCTGTATGAGATTTCCTGCCCTCTGCTCTTCAACAGATAAGACCTCCACTCATTCCCGTGCCAGCAATGAAAGAAATGAGACATTTTTAAAAGCTGGAGTGATCTCTAACTCTGTTTCTTAAGAAGTCCCAGATGGACAGTTAGATTGTATTGGAAGAAAGCCTCCCCCACTTCTTTGTGCTTGCTGCATTGAGTAGCAAAAACTAGTCAACCACTGAATAGGGTTTCCTTGAAGTCTCTGAATCAAGTTGAATGATCGGATGGGATGCTGCCATCTCGGCAGCCTTGGACATACAGAGGTGGAGGAAACCTTCTGGTTCATTTAGTCCAGCTCCATGCTGTAAAGGTGGCAATGCTGGAATATCCCATTCATAAAGTGATCTAGGTCCCCATTAGATCGTCTTAAGTGGTTTGTTTCCATTGCTTATCCCAGTAGAAGGGTTTTTTCAGAGCCTTACTGCTCTGGCATGTACCCATTTTTCTTGCTTCAACTTTGTCCTTTAGCTTAAATAACTCTTTCCTCTCCCTGTACTTGGAGCAATGGCCTCTCTGCCTCCGGTGCACTAAGCCAAACAAGTCCAGCTCTGCTTCTCTCCTCCTGTAATGCAAAGGTGGACCAAGAGCATTTGGGGCCTTTCAGGAAAAGCATGAGGAAATTGGACCAAGCTACCGTCATCTTGTGAGCGCTCTAATTTTACAACACTTTCTTAGGGGAGGTGAATTTTCTCTGTCCTGCTCTAGGTCTTGTGCTGGGAGGTGCAGTGAGATATGCTTTGATTTTCCCAGCAGGGAGACGATAGCTCAGGAGGGATTGCAACATAACAGCAGCCATTTCTGAAATTGGTTCCAAAGCTTGCTTTAAGCATGGATTAGGGAGAAATCTGGAGTTTTCCCTATGTTTGTTGCTTGGAAGTGGATGTTAGTATATGTAAAGAAGTGGAATTAATCATCTGTGGAACCAACGTGGTCTACTGCAAAGACAGTCTCAATTACTTGGTCAGTCAATTCCCATTAAGCCTCTACTCTGGTATTGCTTGCCTTTATGTGAAATAAAAGGGAAGACACCTGCTTAGCCTGGTCAGTGCATTTCAGGTGCTCAAAATGTGCATTTCCATCAGCTGCGGGCTGTCAGTATAGATCACAGTGCCAGAACAGGCGCAGCCACAGCTCAGGGCAGCTCCAGCCTTTCACACTGCGGGCAGTCTACGAAGCAATTCCTCAAGCATGGGAGGTCAGGAGACACTTCGGCTCTTTTCCCATCTCTGCCCCTGAGTTTCAGCATTACCTTTGATCGGTCACTCTTGCCTCAGTTTCTCCACAGCAAAACTTGTATTGACATACCTGTGCAAAATACTTTGAGACCTGGAGGTGAAAAATGCTCACATGAGAGCTGAATAGTTTTTCCAGTCGTATGTTAAAGAAGTTGCCAAAACTGGGACTGGTAGAAATGCTAGTTTTTTGTCTTGCTTTTAGTGACCATTCAGTGCTGTGGATATGAATCTTCCCTTGCGGTATAGGAAAAGATCTTTGGCTTTAGGGTCCATATTTTACTCCTAGGCCCAGTTGTAAAAAGTGTTACTCACATCAATAACTGTTGCTCACATGAGCAGCCCCTTTGAAACAAAGGACTTCACCAAGTCAGGTTTTGCATGATTGGCATGTTTGTAAAGGGCTGCATGCATTTATAGAGCTCTATAAATATTTCTTCCCCATAACCAGCCATCGTATCCATGACTGTATGAAGAGCAGCTTGACTGTAGGGGTGCACTGATAGAAACATTTTTGGGCCAATCCTGATGGCCAATTTCTAAGGAGCCATTTTGGCCAATACCGATTCAATTCCAATATGCAGTTGGGCAGCTTGTAAACCAGCGTCTGGCTGGTAAGTCTGGGATTGGGGAGAGGAAAGGGGCATGGGAGTTGAGGGGGGCAGATTGAGGCCCCCGCAGGGAGGGAGTAGGACAGAGACAGGCATTGCACAGCCGGGGCAGGGCACAGGAGGGAGCCACAAGCGGCTCGTC
>NW_005842613.1:228538-268867 GCF_000455745.1 Alligator sinensis | reverse complement strand
CATGGGGGGCATGTGCCCCTGGATCTGCGTGCGGGGCGAGGGCAGCTGCTGCTGTGGGCTGGGGCCGTGGCTGCTCTGGGCTGTTTCCAGCAGGGGCTTGGGCTGGGGCTGTGCTTGGGGCAGGCAGCAGTGGCTCTGGGAGGGGGGCTACATGGGGGGCTGCAACCACCCCAAAATTTGCAGTAGTCCCCCAACGCCCCCTCCCAGCCCCACCTGCCCCCAGCGCAGCCCCGCCCTGGCCCAGCCCCCCGGGAAGAGCCCAGCAAAGCCCCAGCCCGCAGCAGCGACCTGCCCCTCGCCGCCCCCTGTGCAGATCCGGGGGCACATGCCCTCCTGGGGTGTGTGCAGTGGTGGGAGCTGCGCCCCTCCCCCCGCACCCCTTGGATGAACTGCTTGCGGCTCCATCCCATGTCCCAGCTGAGTAGCGCCTGCCCCGCCCCACTCCTTTCCTCACCGCAGGGGGCCTTGATCTGCACCCCCCCATGCCCCTTCCCTCCCCCACAACAGACTTATTAGCCAGATGCTCTCCAAGCCACCGGGCTGCGCTCCTGGCCATGTACATGCTGCAGCTGTGCATATACACAGGGCCTTTATCAGCCACATTATCCGTCATATCGGGCAAAAAAGCCAACTTCCAGTATTGTCAATTTTCCCTATATCGGTGCCGATCCAATATAGGACTGATGTATCAGTGCACCTCTACTTGACTGGGCTAGTTTAATCGTCCAAGCTGAGTCAGATGCAAAAAACCCCCAAAAAACACATGAGAGCCAATAAAGAATTAATAGGGGATTTAAAGTTTTTTGTAAATAATGAAGAATGATAGCGATGTGGGCAAGAGATGTGAGGTTCTAGTAAATTATTCTAAACTCAGTTTTTTTCCTTTAGGCCCCTGGTAAATGTGCAAGTGAAGATGCAGTGGGATCTGATACAGGATCCCCACAGTCATTTTTTAATTGGAATTTGGGATATTTTATCAGAGAATTAGGGATTTTAAAATATGGAAAATCAGGATCCCTGATGATGATAACCCAGAGGGAGGGACTTGGAGAGTTTGCATTTCAAGTGGTTGCTTGCATTTTTGTTTTAGTTTTAGACTGGAGTGGCTGGAGGGGCAGAGGAGACCACGGGCAGGGTACGGGACAGGCACCCAAACTGAGGCCTGGAGAGCCAGGGCCCGAATTAGTGGACCTGAGCTTGAGGGATTTCCGCTAGAGAAAAAGGGGCCAAAGCCAAAAAGGCCAAAGCCCAAACAAGGGTTGGGGTGTGAAGTGCCCAGCATTCTTTCTGTGTAGAGAAAGAGAAAGCATGCAAGAAGGAGAGTCCCTACAAAGGGGCAGGCAGGGGACCATGGGTGTGGCGAGGGGGCCAGCAAGGATGGCATAGAAATAGCCCTAAGGCACCCAGGAAAGAACTATCCCTGTCTCAACAGCAGCCACCCTCTAAATACACACCAGGTCCCATCAAATAGTGGCAGGAGAGAAGTAGGAGATGAGGTAGACTGGGTAGTACCTACAAGAGGTGGGAACAAAAGTCCACACCTGTCACATTCCTATAGATAGGTCTGGGAGAGAGCATGGTCTGCTCTGCACTACACATTTTTCCAGCAAAGCTTTGTCCACTGGGGTTTGAAAAAGATCACACCCCTTGCCAATGCAGCTAGGCTGGCAAAATCCCAGTGTGGATACCCACAGAAGAAGAGGTCTTCCGCTGATTTAGGTCATATCCTTCAGGGATGTAGTGCAACTGTCAGCAGAAAAACTGTTTCTGCTGCCATGCGTCTCCTTTGTGGTGCTCTGTTGACATATTTATGCCAGCCTAGCAATAGTGGCAGAAGCTCTGTAATGCATCCATGTCTTCTGTGTATACATATATGTAGGTCCAAATATGATCAGGAAGAGGGTATTAAAGCTAAGGACAAAGCCTAAACACCTTGTCTTTGGGAGGAGGGAGCAGTACATTGCTGTTAGTATGCCTGCATGCCTTGTTTGTACCCTCCAAAGAATGGTTATTCCTCCAGATATAGGTTCAAAGCAGAAGTGGCCTTCAGTAGCAGCAAGTGAGAAAGGGACTTTTTAACACAAGCAGACAGCCCTACGCGGTTGTCCCTTTTCTTTCTACCTGCTGGATTAGAGTTGGAAATGGTGCTGGCCCAGCATAATGGCATCTGTCTGGAGTTACATTCTCAGGCTTGTGAAATACCATATTCCAACAGAAAATCTTCTAATAACCATGAATTAGAAGAAACCTGAGCAGCTGCCTCTAGCAGTGTGTTTCATTTGGCTTCTAGCCGGGACATTCCTGGGTTACTTTATACACTCAGTTCCCCCACAGTAAGTGTTCTCCCTCTCTCCCTCCATATAATACTTGTTTTTCTTCCATTACTGTCAGTGTGGGTCTTCTCTTTTCCAGTTGGCAAGTTCCAAGGAACACTCAAAGTGTTTTGGCTGATTGTGTCTGCAAAAATGAGAGACTTGTTACCCTGGCAAGTGTCAGGTGTCTGTGGGAGCTTCCAATACGCAGCTCTGCTGATGCCTCTAAGATGTGACACATGTCGTGTTTGCCATAACTTGGTTTTATGATATTGACTCACCTTTACAAGAGATTTGGCTCTTCAGAGTGAGAGCCAAAGTTTGTTTTTTCACCTTGGTATTTCCAGTTCTGTACCAAGAGTTCAAGTTTAATTGCCAACTCCAGCAAGGAACCTAGCCGCAGTTTTGGGGGAGGGTGCCATTTCCTGTTAGGAAGGGAAAAAAATCTTACTGCTAGGAAGGAGCTGCACCTGCAAATCCTTACTTGGTTGTAATGGTTGTGGCTGGTGCTGGCTCATGACTAGGGCTCCTAGCTTGCTGTATACCTCACCATAAGGGATACTGCTGCAGAACATCTACATCTTACAGGCATAGACAGAAATAAAGTCCATTTCACCCCTGAAACATATTTGGGTTTGAAACACTGTTATAACATATTTGTTTTTCTCTATACAGCAAGAATAAGCCTTGTTACCTTTGAGATATGGGAGTTTGTAGGGCATGTGAAGTCTAATATTTGTTAGTAGCATTGGGGGAAGTTGGCATTAAGCAGTGAAATAGATTAGTTTCACTGGAGGTTGGAAGATGGCATCTTTCTGTCATATGGGAGGTGCAGCTCCCACAAAGTCCCTCAAGTTACCGATTGACTCAGAGTAATCAGAGAAGAGCTCCTGGAGTGATTTTAGTTACTGTCTGAAGATAACAGCACAAGTGGGAAAGGGTGGATTTCAAAGTGATGAGAGCTGCAGAACGGTACCATTCTCTGCATCACTTGGGCTAATTCCAGAGAGGAGTGAATTGCTAACACTTAAAAGCATCCTGCATGTAATAAAAACCAACAGCATAGAGGCAGCTGCTTTCTTAATGTGTAATGCAGCCTGGGCCAAATGAATCCCTGAAGTAACTCGTCACTTCACTGAAACTACACCAAGGATGTATTTGGCCTTCGGTGCCTGGTTCAGCATGTGATTGCAGGCAGTCATCATAGCAGTAAGGTGGGGTGTTCGTTTCCCCTTCCACCCTGCATCTTGTCTGTAGACAAGATGAGTTTTTATAGCAAAAACTGCCTCTTGCTGCATGTTCACATGGTACCTTAAATGACAAAGCCCTTGATCTCAGCCAAGGTCTCGATTCTACTATGGCAAGGGTTTTCAACTTTTTTAAATAAGTGTACCCCTGGCGGGTGGACACAGGGCGGGTGGGGGGGATGGCAGCCATATGAAAGCTTCCTTCCGGCCCTGCTCCTGGGAGGCAGCGGCACAGGTTGGTGGGTGGCAGCGCTCCGTGCCCTCCCACGTGTACTGCCTAGGGCCTTCCCGAGTACCCCCGATTGACAACCCCTTTGCTATGGTATATTTCAAACCAGCATAATTTTATTATTTTTATTTTATTTATTTTTTTTATTGTTATTCCAAAGTCAAAGGAGAACAGTAT
Organism: Alligator sinensis; assembly: GCF_000455745.1. Lineage (NCBI taxonomy): Eukaryota > Metazoa > Chordata > Crocodylia > Alligatoridae > Alligator > Alligator sinensis. Next base: position 264,902 of record NW_005842613.1, on the reverse strand, counting down.
GTTAACTGGTATTCTTGAGTGTTCATTGTGTGTTTATATGCTTGCATGAGTGGATGAATTTACTCTTGTTCTAGCTGGGGATTAAATGCCCCAAATCCATGCGGACTCGCATAAGCAAAATGTCTCCCTTCAGTAGGGTCTGAGTTAAATTTCTGTTTTGCTGTCAAAAAGCATTCAACGTTCAACTTTCCAGCCTGTCTGAGCAGGAAGTTGATTTTCATAGCTGGGATTGTACTGCTTGGCCCTCATTGTCTTTTTGCTTTCAAGACAGGAGTAAGTGTAAATTCCCAATCCGTTTGGGTATAGACATGTGCAAACCAATAGCTTCTTGTACAGGGCTCTGGGAAGGCTTCTAAATCATCAGTCTACACAGTTCCTCATGTTAATAGTCAGCCCGAAGTTGTCACAGACTGACGAGAGTAGGTCCATGAATCGTTGCATGTCAGCCTGTGAGCGTGCGCATAACGCATAATCATCAGCAAAGAGGAAGTCTCGCAGAGTGGCTGTCTGGACTTCGGAGCATGCTTGGAACCTGCGCAGGTTGAAGATGTCTCCATCAAAACGCTACCCATATCAAGGTCCTCATCTTGGAAGGTGTCTGACAGCATAGCAGAGAATACCATGCTGAAGAGGGTAGGTGCGAGCATGCCCCTCTGCTTGATGCCATTTGTGACCAGAAAGGTGTCAGCAGAAGAAGATTGAAGTGATGTTTCAACTTGTATCTGGCACAGTACCCCAGGAACCACCCATCTCGGTTAAAGGCCAACAACTGTCAATGGTTGACAAGCTTGCCTATCTAGGCAGCACGCTCTCCCATGCTGTCCACATTGATGACGAAGTCAGTGCAAGATTAGTGAAAGCTAGTGTGGCCTTCGGCAGACTCCGTAAGTCAGTCTGGGGCCGCAGAGGCATCAGAATGTCGACAAAACAAGGTTTGCAAAGCCATCATCCTTCCGACCCTCCTTTATGCCTACGAAAACTTGACCATTTACCAGCGTCATGCCAAGAAACTAAACCACTTCCACTTGTGCTGCCTGCGAAAGATGCTAAAGATCAAGTGGCAGGACAAGATTCCAGACACCAAGGTGCTCGGAAGATCAACTCTCCCCAGTATTGACACCCTGCTGAAACTGGCACAGCTAAGATGGGCCGGCCACCTCTCAAGAATGCCTGACGTTCGCTGCCAAAAAGTCTTCTATGGCGAACTGTCAAATGGAGTACGCTTTCGTGGTGCACCAAAGAAGCGGTACAAGGACACCCTAAAGGTGTCCCTAAAGAGTTTTGGCATCGACCCAGAGTCATGGGAGCAAACCGCTTGCAACTGTCCATCCTGGAGATCCCAAATCCAGAATGGAGCATTGGCCTTTGAACAGCAACACACGGCAGAACCAATGAAGAAACACGCAGCCAGGAAAATGTAAACCTCCCGTATCCAGTCCTCATCGCTTTCCTGCCCCTGCTGCAGCAGATTGTTCAAAGCAAAGATCAGACTTTATGTCACTTATGTACTCATGTGACCTAGCCTCCACCCCCACTTCATTCTCGTCCCTTTCCCTTTTTTCTCCTATTCCTTTCTCCTTTTCTCTTTTCTCCTTCCCTTTTTTCCCCCCACTTCTTTTCTCTCTTCTTCCCTCCCCTCCCCACACTGGATGCAGTTGTCTTCACCTGCGAAGGCCGAAATGCTGCTATGCAGTTCCTCCCAAGCCAGAAGTGGTTATGTCCTGCTGTTGCTTCATGTGAATAAGACAGTTCAGCTCCATTGTTGAGCTAACACGTGGGTAAATAGATGTTCCCTTAATAGCCCTAGTTCCCCAAGTGTAAAATTGGGATAGACAGCACTGTCTTACCTCAGAAGAAGGCTCTGAGGAGGAATATGTGAAACACTGTGGTAATAAGGAACAGCGTAGGGCAGGGGTGGGCAAAACGGTGGATCCAGCTAGCAGCCAGACTCCATTTCCAGCAGGCCCTACCCACGTGGCTGGGGCCAGTTTTCATGGAGACAGCAGCAGCAGCAGCTGTGATAGTGCAAAGCTGGGGTTTCCATGGAGACCGGCCCCAGCAGCGCTGGCAGGACGCGTGGCAGGGTGGGGAGCTGCTCCAGAGCCTGGCTGGGATTTTGCAGTGGTGACATGCCTAGCTCTGGACCACGTTGTCACCACTGCAAGATCCCAGCCGGGCTTTGGAGCAGCTGTCTGTCCTGCCGTGCACCCTGCCAGCAGGGGCAGTGCTAGGAGGGGTTTGGAGGGGCTATAGCCACCCCAAAATTCCCTGTAGCCATTCCTCCCAGTGGTGCTGCTGCTCTGCACAGGCGGTGGCAGCTGAGTCTGCCCCGCTTCCACCTGCAGCACAGCCCTGCCCTTAATCCCCCCACCAGGAAGAGGCTGGTGCCGCTGCGGCGCTGGTCTCCATAGAAACCCCGGCCCAGCACTATCGCAGCCTGGCTGCTGCTGGGGCCTCCATGGAAACCGGCCCCAGCCACGTGGGCAAGGGCTGCTGGGAAATGGAGTCCAGTGCTGACTGGCTCTGGCCCATGGGCCAAACTTTGCCCACCCCTGGTGTAGGGTGATGTTAATCCTAAATTCTAGTTTTACTTGGAGGAAGTTGGTCAACTTTGAATTCTTAGTTATTTCCCCTTCCCAGAATCACTTCCATAAGGGTGTCCCTGACACACAATCTGCTTTCAGAAGGTAACAGCAGACGTGTCCATGTTTGAAATGGATGTTGCAGTCTGATCTTCTCACAGCTGGTTCGGTTTCTGTGAGGAAAGAGATGCAGTTCTAATCTAGGCTTGTTTCTCTTTGAACCTGTGCATGTGGCAGATGCTTGCTTTGATCCTAACTGACTAGCGCAGGCCAAACACTAAGCTCTTCCCATGCTGAGGAAGAAGGGAAGAGTGTTTCAAAAGGCACTTATCCTCATACAGATACTTTGGTAGCCTCTCCATTGGAGATTGATCTCATGCCAAGATTCTGTTTCTGCCAGTTCTGACGAAGTCTGTTCAAGGTTTACTAGTGGCATTTGTATGCATGAATCTGTCTTTGAGACCTGAGCTGAGGGAAGTCCTGCTCTATGAGCTTGTGGCTAGATGAGCAAATGAAGTGCATCCTTGTGCAGGGCGTTTCTGTCCTAAATTTCCAGCTGTTGCTCCTGTTCATTCTGCTTCATTAATGGTAACTAAACTGTACTCAGATTAAATCCATACTGCATTGTCCTTGAAATGCTAACCACAGCTGGTTCCTTCCTTGTACTTGTGGTGGGCCAGTAGGGGGTGCTCCTGCACTGAGCCACTCACTTCACTGCTCCCAACCACCTTTACAGGCTCCCAGTGCCTCCTTGGGGGTGCATCACGTCTGACCAACCCCCTTCCTGGAGCACACCCTCTAGCCTAGGGGTAATGCCACCACCACCTAGGGTCTGGAGTAATCCTGGCTCTGTGCCCCCTTGAGGTTACTCGACCCACTTCAAGAACTTGGGGTGCTTTCCTCAGTCTGAAGCACAAATAGTGGTCTCCCTTAGTCAGCCAAACCAGGGGGCCCAAAAGCCATAATCTAGACCCTCTCCCAATAAGTCTCCCAGACTAGGTACAAAGGAGAACTTTATTGGTTACAAGGAGTAGGTTTGGAATAGGGTACAGGGTAGAGCAATATCAGAGAAGTCCTTTAGAGCAAACAGGGTGGCTGGATAGCCTTTGATGACCACGCATCTGAGTTACTGCAGCTTGTATATCTAGTTAGATCTCAGGTAGCTTACTCATGGGTATCATCCAGAGGCAGGTGGAGATTCCCTCTGGAGGCAGGCAGTTCATTGATCCTGAGTTTTAAGAGAGAGAGCAAGTTTCAGATGGTCTAGCTCTTGTCTCTCTGAGTTTTCATCATGTCTACTGCACCTCCTCCTGGGCAGTCCCTAACTTATATATACCTTATGACCTCATTTACCTAGTCCAGTGGAGGCCAGCACCTGTTGGCTGCCAGCCAACCAATTTGAAATGTATCACTAGTTGCTGGGTAGATTGCCAGGGTCTCTAGCCCCCTCCCAGTCAGGTTGGCATTGCTTAAAACAATAGGGAGCGTAAGCCCCTCACCCAGGTATATGATGCCAGTCAGGTAGGCAGAGGGAGCAGATTTCCCTCCTTCCTCAGGAATGTATCCAGCTCAGGTTACAACTCGGGGTCACCTGGGAGAGGGGACAGAGGAGTCTGCCCCTTGCAGTGCCCATGTTAACCAAATTGTCACGGAGCAGAGTTTTTGGGGGGAGAGAGGGGGCATTTTGCCACAGTACTAATGCTTCCCTTGTTGCCACCAGTGAGGCTGTGGTGAAGGGTAGCATGGCTGGGGAAATTTTAAAGAAGCAAACAGTTCCAGCACAGCTTGTTGCTATTAAAATAGAGATCTCCCTCTTCTGACCACTGTGTGTCAGATACTCTACTCTCTCTTTGTATGTGTGGGAACAGCAGGGGCTGTGTTTCTGCCAAATCACCATGGGAAGCTTTCACTGTAGTGGGATTTTTCTGTGCTTTCCTCCAAGATCCTCATGGCTGCTTATACACCTTCCCTGCCCTCTGTTGTAGGTAGAGGACAGGGCATAGTCATTTCAGCTTCAGTGCTGAATTTGGAAACAGGAGGCATAAATGTCTCAGCAAGCCTCCAAGGGTTTCAGGCATTGAATGCAACTTGGATTTTTGCATTAGGTTTAAAGCCCCCAATTATCTGTGACCCCTGTCCATCAAGGAGCATGCAGGATCTGTTCAGGGGTAAAATACTAATGACAACTGGTAGTGCAAAGATCCAGTTGGGTTTGCAGAGGCAATGGGATCATTTCTCTGAGCAGATCCCTATTGCCTCTCAGCACTGTAGGCCTGAGTCTGTTGTATTGATGTTACAACCTCATAATGGTCAAGTCCTTTAGTCTTGACATGAATGACATGACACTTGCCACTCAATTTGCTGCACATCTTGTCAGTGCTGAGACAGAGCAGGTCTTGCCCTTTGACTGCATCATCCTTGCTCTGCTGCTTCCTTTCTTCCCTTTGCCATATTTGGATTCTGAATCTAGGGCGAGCTCTTTAGAAAGTGGCTCATTTGCTGTTTTTCTCTTGTATATCAACACTTCCTACCCATGTCCTGTGGCTTTAAATATACCTGTGAAACATGTCATCAAGTATTCAATGCACAACCAGAAATTTCCCTCCACTTCACTAGTGCTGCATCCATGATTTAAAAAAAAAGAAATTATATATGTGCAGTAGGCACAGGCATTCACTGGAACCCCTTGGTTCCTACTAATTACCAGTATTTGGTTTAACTGTTTGTGGTTAATCTCTGGCCTGTTCCAGCAGGACAATAAGGGACTGTGAAGTTATTTCCCTGCCTCTTTTCACAAAGTCATGTTGTCTAAGCTCATGCTTGTGGACAGTTCCAGGCTTGTTTTCTTAGGCGTTCAGAACATGTTCCAAGTACAGATTACCCGGTGTCCCAACCCTCCTATGTCCCTTAGCCCTTTCAGGAAACCTATAAACAGTTGTTCTGGTTAAGAGAGTTTTACTTTTGCTCTGAATTTGGAACAGTAGAGCAGTTCAGATGCTGTTGTGATGAGAGGTCATTCAAGTACCTAGGTGGCCAGTAGCTGCTTGCCTTGTTAAAATGAGCCATGTAGTAGAATACCCTTGTCTGACCATGTAGAATAAACCTTGAACTGACCATACACCAGTCAGCTAGTTTCCCAGAGTAATGGTCACCACTGAGATAGTATTTATGCAGTGTTACAAGTCCCAGTTTTGTTGGAATAGATGGGGACCTCTGAGACATACTCCTCTATAAATGCATCTCTGGAGCTTTTCAGTACTTTGATAAATGGCCCCTTTGGAGCTAACAATTATATAGTTACATAGGCAAAAGTGCAGAGATCAAGAATGATAAAAAGTTTAGAAAACATGACCTTGGAAGGAAGGTGGAAGGAATTGTTTCTTTTTTCTTTCTTCTTTTATTTTTAGCATAGGACAAAGTTAAATGAAGGGAATAACAAGGAGAGTGTTCAATTGTCCACCATGTCCAGTGGGGGAAGGATGAGAAAAAAAATTAGCTTAAAATTTTTTTTAAGCATAGATGATTTGAGTTAGATTTTAGGAAAACTTTTCTAGTTATAGTTTGGCACTAGAACTGAGTAGTGAAGAGGATTGTACAATCTCCTTCATTGGAGTTCTTCAAGGTCACATTGGACAACCACTGGTCAGGAGTGGTGGTCTAGATATATACTTGGATCCTGCTTTGGAGCAAGGAGAGGCACTTGGTTCTTGAGGTCCTTTCCAGCTCCATATTTCTATGATTTTCTATCATACTTGGAACTGTTCTTCTCCGAAGACTTGAGTTGTAACATCTCATTTATCTACCCACCTTCCCTGCAGGGCTGAGGATCTGAGTCTGCATCCGTTCATGGTTTCTAACACTTGAGAGGGGCGGGGGGGGAGGAACTGACTGCACTAGTGTCTGCTACTCCCACTCAGTGTGGGAGTGAAATGGGCCAACAGCTGGGGGTGTGATGAGAGGAGGCGGAGCGCTCCACCCAGCACTGAAGCTGGGGAATTTACAGCACAATCACATGCTCTTTGACTGAGCAAAGGCTGCTTATAATTTCAGAGAATAATTGGCATTTGTACATCTTGCTCCTCGGTGCAGTTTTCCTGGTGGGGGGCGTTATTCTGGGTAGAGGGCAGATGCCTCATTGGCAACTTCACGTTATCTCACCGGAAGACGAGTGGGAGCTGTGCATTGGCCCTCATCCCAAGAAGGTGACGTGGGGAGATGGCAAGTAACCAAAAAGAAAGGTGGGGAAAAAGAGAGAGGGAAGGAGGACATCAGAAAGAAAAATATAATAGGAATAACTAGGTCGGTGATGGTGGAGGAAGAGAAGAGAAGTGGTGTGAACCATAGTTTCTCAACCCGTGGTACATGTACCCCTGGGGGTACGTGAGAGATGAAAACCCCCATGACAAGGGGGCGCTGTCGCATCCCCACCGCCACCAGGTTCATGCCCGGCCACTCACCCCTCACAAGCTGGCCACAGGCTGCTGCAGGAGGGGGAGGGCAGGCACACAGATACCCGTGCACTCTCCGCTGACCTAGCCAGAGGCAGGTAATTTTCTCTCTCTCCTGCCGGGGTGGGGGGAGCTGTGGACTGAGACCCCCGACAGTGCAGGAGGGAGTGCAGGAGGCGCAGGGAGCTGCCCCACTTCCTCCTGCACTGTGGGATTGTCCCACCTGGGGCCCAGTTCACTGCGCTTACTGAGCAGGCTGCCACTGCAGGCTGGGGCTGGCAGTGGCACTGGGCTCTTCCTGGTGCTCGGGGTGGGCTATGGTGATGAGAGGGGAGCTGCTGCCACCCCAGTATTCACCATAGCCCTTCCCAACCTGCCTCCCCCTGTGCTGTTGCCAAACTCTGGGAAAAGCCCAGAGCTGCAGCTGGCCCCTGCCTGTAGCCAGCCTGGGCTCTGAGCAGCTGCATCTGGCAGCGGGCAGGCTGCAAACAGCTGTACCGGGCTGTGCAGCTCTGGCATCAGTTCCATGCTGGCGGTGACTGCACGCATGCTCTGGGTCTGAGGCAGCGCAACTCTCCCCTGCTCTCTGCTCTGAGGCATGTGTGCAGTCGCTGGTGTGGAGCAGATGCTGGGGCTGCAGAGTCTGGTGCAGCTGTTTGCAGCTTGCCTGGCCTGCTGCAGCTGCCCAGAGCCCAGGCTGGCTTCTGGCAAAGACTGGCAGCAGCGCCAGGCTTTTCTGGGCTGAGATGCCTTAGGGCCCACCACCTCCCCCACCGTCCACTCTGAGGTGCATGATGGCACTGCCTCAGCCCCTTCCCTGCTGTGCGCCCCAAGGACTGAGTACAGCTGCTACCAGCCACAGAGCCCAGGCTGCTTGCAGCAGGGCTTGCAGCCTCTCAGCCGCCTGCTGGGAACAGCCTGGGCTACATGGCTGGCAGCAGCTGTCTCCTTGTCTGTCTGTCTGTCTCTCTCTCGCCCTCTTTTCCTCCTCTCAAAACTATGGCAAAGATGTGGTGCGCTGCGCATTGTGCAGCACTTTAAATTCCCCAGTAATAATTTGCTGGTTCAGCCCTCCTAGCTTTGGCCAACATCACCTCTAGCTCGGGTATATACTTAAATTGTGCACCCCTGGTGTAAAAGGTGGGAACCCTACCCACACCACATCAGATATCTGTCATATCACACCCTTATATACACAGCCCTTTTCCCAACATATGGCACACATTAGTCTGTAAATATAAAATCCCTTGGAAAAATGAGTGTTGGGGTACTTATTAAAATTTTCAGAAGTTAGGGGGTACTTGCTACTTAAAACGTTGAGAAACACTAGTGTGAAAGATGAAGAGGGCTTTGGGCTCTGAGTCAGTCTATTGAATTCAGTGGGTTCAGGATCTGGCTTTTGGAACAGTAATTTGCATCATTTTGAATAGATTGCAAAATTGTGGGTAGCTTTAGTCTAAGGGGAAAACACAACCACTGAAGGGGAGGGGGAAGTGAGGGGAAAGCACCGGCATGAGGAATTTAAATAACCAACGTGATCATCTTGCCTGCCTTCCAGTGTAGCCCAGACCACAGAACCTTATCCACCGCCACCTTCATTGATCCTGTCATTTCTTTTTATGCTGGAGTGTGTCAAGGTATGGACAGGCAGAAAGGAAATAGAAGGAGGGGCGGGGGTGTAGGCCACTAAAAATATGTTCAGAGAAAATCTGCTTTGTGCATTATTTTGAATCTGATATTGACAGTGGCTGAACTGGTTCCAGGCCAGAAGAAATCCAGAGCTTCCTGTGGCAAGTATGCATGTGTCCCAGGCCCTGAGACCTGCTTTTATTGCTCTGGAAGAACTGGCAGGGAGGCAGATGAAAATTGAATACGCGAATCTGTTTGATATTCCTTTTGGATGCGTGATTTTTCAAAGCAGCCTCAGGTAGTAGGGCACCAATGTCATGCTGATAATCAGTGGGATTTGGGCACTGAACTGTTTCTAAGCTATGCTGAAAATCCCAGCCTAAAAGTGCCATGACCTTTTTTATAAAATTAACTTAGCTCCAGAATTTTCTCTTCTGTCTCCATTGCCTCTCTCCAGCTTAAAGCTGGCTTCATTTCAGTGAAGTTTTTTGAGGTGTCAGTTGCCATGTGGATGTCCAGCTGAGCTATTACCTTCTATTAACAGGGTTTATTCTCATTGACTGGATTGTCTTTGTGCTGTCACAAGGGTTTTGGTTAATAGTCTGTCCTAGACTAAAATGATAAATGGAGTTTCTCAGCATCACAGCCCAAGAATTCAATGTTCTCCTTCAATGTATATGTATGACTTGATAATATACTATTACTACTATCCATAATTCTGCAGTTGTTGACTTTGTTAGGTACCCTGGCTACTATGGACACCAACTTATGATCAATAGTAAGTGACAAGTGGAAGAAACGTCATGTGTTGTTCAATTGCCTCTCTCATTTTAATCATCTGTACAGTGATGTTAAACATTTTGTTTCTGTGTTTTTGTTTCTCCCCAGTGTTCCAAATCTGCCAGTTGTGATGCCGAAGTCTAGCAAAGTGAACCAAGCTTTGGCAGGTAACAAATCCTTCCCGATTACTATTTTTCTGTTTAGATTTAGTATTGAAGGGATTTTATTTCCTTTCCTTGCTTTCTTCCTTAGTTTCTGGTAAGAACATGGAGCCTCTTGGTGTACACTCAGCGTCTCTGGTCCTGGAACCCCTTGTTACTGTAAAGCAGAATAGGAACAGAATAGTTGCCAAGGAGCTGATTGGTTCTTTGTCAACCCCACTAATCCTGTGGTAATTAATTGGGGTTGTGGTGCCTTACTTGCTTTGATAATGACATAGGATTGGTGTTAGCCTTATATTTTATGGTACCATAGTTTACAGGCTTGGTACCTGCAAGGGCAAAGGTTGGTGAAAAAGAAAATGCTCCGATGTACAGTCTGATAACAGCTTAGTTGTTGAAATCAGGCACATGCAACTCATTCAACAAGTCTCTAGGATATGTAGTCTTAATGGTACATAAGGCAGAATGAATCCATCTAACTCTCCTGTAGCTGCAGTAAAAATATATATTAAAAGGTTGCTTTGGTCAGTGAAGTCAGCAGATCTGACTCTGACCACACACAGGGCACATATCTGGCAGGGAAGAAGGTGCCATTTGAACAGTCACTTTTCAGAGTAGAATTGCACCTTAAAGCTATAAGTGTTGTGTTGATAATCCTGCACACCTGTGGTTTTCAATGAGAGCACTTTTACTTTGAGTCCCAAAGAGTCAAAAATTGGTGGGTATGCTTGCAGTCTCTTAATTTAACTAGTGCAAAGAGCCTGAGACCCTGGTTTGGCAGTGTCTTTAAGACTGCATATTCTCTGGATCCTATGATGCCTTCTCCAAAGTAACATAGTCCACCTGTATAAAAAATATCACAATATATTGCCCTTCCTCTCAGTCTGGGTGGGGAAAAAAAACTGTTACATCGTCTTTGTTGTTGTCCACTGCTGCTCTTGTATGACAGGACATGATTGAGAACTTGAGAATGTCTTCCGTTCCCCCTCCCCTCCCATCCTTTCTCCATGTTTTGTTAGAGTGTAAGCTCTTAGCAGCTTGTAGACTTTGCTTGTAAGTTTATGCAGCTATCTGTGCCATTTTGTTTTATGGCTATTGGATCACCTAATTCCATATCACCTAGAGGAATATGTAGCTACTCTTCTCCTGAAGATTGGAATATAGGTTTCTGGAGAGAGAGTCCTCAATTTGGGTGCCTCAGTCCACTGGCATCAATGCCACTTGATGATCTTGACTTCATTGTTGATGTTTGCAAAGCACTAAAAAGCACTAAATACATAATCAGTGTGGTATTAATAGCAATCACATATGAGAAATCTTCAGAGAACAGTCATCCTGTTGCCATATGCAGTGACTATGATGGTTTCAGTTTATTGTAGACAAACACTTGTGTGGGGTGGTTTAAATGGGGATAGTCTGTCTTGAGTAGGAGGCTGGACTAGGTGACCTCCTGAGTTCCCTTTCTGCCCTATTTTTCTATGATTCTGTAGTCCAAGATAGATCAAAACATAGTGCTTTAGTATATTGCTGTAATCCGCCTATATTTAATTAAAATTGGTGCTGGCATGTTGTTCCATATATGTATAGGTCATTTTCCATTTGGAGGAGATGCCTGGACTTGATCAAATTGTTATGGTATGATATGATCTAATATAAAGGAACCACGGGTGGTAACCAGTCAATAGCATCTGTGTTTTGCCCTCATTCCCTTTTTCTTAAGTCACTTTTGCAATCAATTCTCCCATTGTTGTCAGGAGCAGGGGGGGAAAAAGAGAGGATAATTAATTTGGCTAATGACCTTTAGTTTAAAGCTGGAGCCAACATGAATGACATCATACATCCAGCAGTTGATAAGATGTGTGCTGCACTGTAGTAGTTCAAAATGGTTAGACTAGAGTAAGATCAATAGGCAAATGCTGGCTTCTAACAGGCAAGCAAGCTTCTCCTTTAGATCTGAATCTTCAGAGGACATCACTTTGAGTGGAACCGAGGGTGGTAATCTTTAATGGAAGCTCTGTGTTGCCTTATTTAAATGTTGCAGCCCTTAAAGATGCAAGACAGTTATGACAGTTTACAATCTTTCTCTCTCTTTTGGGGGTGGGAGGGGAATCTATACTGTAAAAAGTTGCAGAGGAAAGTTCTGTGGAGATTCATCAGTCTGTGCGATGAAAAAATATCTTGAACCACTTATGATGCAGAATAGACAACAGAGGCTTGGTGACAATGTTATTGATATCACCAGTGCTGTATCTGGCCAATCCTCTGAATTCATGACCTCTCCTTCTGTTTGGCTATCCATTTCAGGGTCCTCTCTTCAAACTTGTTCTGTTCTAGTTTATAAAATCCTTGGTTGATCTTGAGTCTTCAATTTTTAATTCTTCAGATCACTTTATAAGACAAAGGTCTCTTCTTTGACCCATTTCATCTTCCAAAGCTTCAAACAATTTGTTCAGTTGACCAGCAGCAAGGCCTTTTGCATCTTACTGCAGACCCACAGATTATTGTGAAAACCATATAATGACTATGCTGCAAGGGTCTTTAATACCCAGCTCAGTTGTCCAGAGATAAAATCACAATTTGTGCCTCCCAGGCTGTTCCTGTAAACTATAATTTACTACTGAATTGGATTCTTTTTCATTTTGTCTGTTGGTTTTTGGGTTTTTTTAATGAAAAAATGGGCAGAATGGCCTAAATTCTCTTGAGTTTTAGAAGCTGTTCAGGGAGTTTTCTGAACTAAGAAACAGCCGTATAACTAATTTGAAAAACAAAAGCTAAACCTTAAGGGTTCAGAGAGGCTACAAACAAATCTTTTAAAAGCAGAAGTAACTTGTGAAAAGTACAGAGGAAGTAGTTGAACAGGGCAGTGCTGCCGCTAGGCAGAATGAGAAGTTAGATCTGATTTGCATAATGAGTGCATAAAACTTCTGGGCAATGGGAATGCTTTTTGCTCAGAGGATCAGCACTGTCAACAAAATCCCTTCCCCTGCCCACAACAGTGGTGAAATTTACCTTAAAAATTATGACCTGAGGAAGGGCACCTGATGCCCAAGGGCTTGTCTACCAGCTTGCCCAACTATACAATGGTCTAACGAAAGATATCACAAAAACTCCGTGCCTCTCTGGCGTTTCCTGAACCATCATATCTACAACAATGCTCCTTAAAATTCACAGTTTTAAGGGCCAAAAATGCTTCAGGCTCCTTTTGATTTACTTTCTAGCACTTTCAGGATGTGCTGAGTACTTTTAAAACTTCTTTGCAACTGAAAGGGCTAAAAATAAACTTTAAAGTGTTTGGAGTATCCATTCCTATCACCTTATGAAGCAGGTAGTTGCTTAAAAATGCTCATGCTTCTCTGAACTAGTTAGTCTTTAAAGTGCCATTCTGCCCTATCTTTCTTCCTTAAAAAAATAAGTGAAACCTGAGATTTATTCACATGACACTAGAACCTAGGCCTTTAAGAAAAACACTAAATGATGTGTAAGGGTAATGATTAAAATAACAAGAATCAGCAACCTTGTTCTGATGCATATAAGATCTCTGTCACTGAAGAAAAGCACTGGCCTCCGTACAAGTCACAACTGAAACTGTACCGTACATCCAGTGTCTGTGCGAAGAAAAATAGCAGCTGGAGCCAGTGGCCAGAGGAACATGGTAGCAATTGCCTTCACATCCAGCCTGTGCATAGGGCAGCTGCTGCAACTGCCAAGCTCATTGTATATATATGGTGCTTCCAGTCCTCAGTCCCTGCATGGCACAGGATATTGTGAGGTAGGTTTTTCTTGCGTGGAAGACTAAGATGATATTTGATTACTGTGGCCATTGCTTTGGTAAAAAGAAAAGGATAAAAAGGCCTTCTTCAGCGTCCTGGTTAGGATTATGGCCACGTGGCAGACATTGGCCCCAAGCATCTTTGATTTTATCTGGCAAGAGGAAGGGCTAATTGGCTTTGTACTGTATGGTAACAGGTATCTGTAGTCATGGAATTTGCTGCGACTAACTTCTTGTATGGGGCCAAGGGTTTCTTGGGTAGATGGGATGCTTGGAGATCTGGACTTTGGATATTGTTCTCCTGAACCCATCTGTAAATGGTGCAAAAGCTCAGTCACCTAGTTAGAACTGCTAAACAATTAGGTCTTAGCGGGCCAAAATCAAGTTTATGAAAGTCGATATGACATCAGGTGATTCTATAGTCTTAGAAGAACACAGGGTTGAGTACTAAGTACTGTAGATGAACTTATTTGCCTAGGCAGTCTCTTCCGTAACTTTTATGACAGCATTTATAATGAAACAATCCAGGTGGTTAAGGCTAATACTACTTTTCAAAAGGCCATCCTGAAACAAATCTGACTCTGTTGGCTCAGCATTAAGCTTCCAATTGTCAGTAACAGTGTCCTCAACATACTCCTCTGACTCCAGTGTATTGCAAGAATGACTACTAAGGGCAGTTAAACAACTTCAACATGGATGCCTGCACTGGGTACTCACTCAGACAGAATAAAGAAGGTTAAAATCTTGGTGTGGCAGTTACCAACAGCTGAGCAAGCAGCACAAGTGAGAAGAGCAAATTATCTTGCCCAAATTCTGAGGGCTGTATAAGAGGCTTCCCAAACAAGTCCTCTTCTCGGCAGTTTCAAGGTAAAAGGAAGAACAGCTGATCCTGTAGGACCCTTTGCCGCACGTGAAGGACCAAAGCAGCCACTTTAGAGGTTATGGGCTTGAACAGATTAAATGAACTGGTCCTAGACGAGACAGATTGATGAAAATAGACCTCTCCTTAATGCATCTGGCCAGTATACAAGAAGTTGTTTGGATTGTAGATTGTATTCAGCACCTTGGTATCAGGGTGAATTTTTTAAGGGTTACAGAGATTGTTTCTCTTTTTGTATTGTACTGGGCAGAAAGTGCAGCAATTGGCACATGAGGAGGATTAATGTGACTTCTAATTACAGCTTTCTTCACATGGCCTAGTGAGTGACAGCTGCAGTGTGAGTCACACAGGCCTTTGCAAGATTTGATCTAGCTAATCCACAGGCTTGTACTTTCAGGTTTACTCAAGGATTTAGCAATGTAGCATTAGTCACAGGGCCAAATCTACCACAGGCCTTACTCCATCAAGGCCATTTGGTGCTACTGCAACACAGACTTTGGTTCATGGTATGGATCTGAAAAAAAACCCCAAACCTACTTTAAAATATTGTGAATATTTTAGCACATTTGTGCATATACACTACCAGTATGACCTAAGACAGGCTTTAGTAGCAAAGCCAGCTGCTCTGTAGAGAAGGTGCTTCGCAAGTCGCTTCTCACACCCGGCTTCTGGAGGGTTGATTTCTGAATACTAAGATTCCCTCTGTTGTGCTAGCAGCTTGCAAAGTAGAGTTGCACCGATACATCGGTCCAATATCAGAGCAGTACCAATATAAAGAAAATTGTCTATATCAGATATCGGCGCGATGGGGCCGATAATTTGGCCAATAAAAGCCTGTACTGTGTGCAGCCGCAGTGCAACACAGAGCAGGGCAGGCAGCATGGAGAGCTGCCTCCAGCTGGTAAGTTGGAAGGGGTTGGGGAAAGGGAGGGGCGTGGGGGGGGGAAGATAAATGCCCCCTGCGGTGAGGTGGGGGGCAGGCGCTGCCCAGGTGGGGCGAGATTTGAGGGGGAGTCAGGACAGAGGTGTGGCTTGTGGCCTGGGGGCAGTTCCTGCTGCTGCTTGCACCCTGGGATAGCAGGGGCAGGGGGGCATGTGCCCCTGGATCTGTGTGCTAGAGCCGGCGCTGCGCGGGGCTTTTCTTGCCGGGGGCTGGCATGGAGCAGATTCTGGCTCTGGGAGGAGGCTGCAGCCACCCCAAATTTTGCCGCAGCTCTGCTCCCAGCCCCGAGTCACCATCTGGCACAGCCATGGCTTTTCCTGGTGCTTGAGTGGAGGCGGGGCGTTCTTCCTGGTGCTTGGCTGGAGGCGGGGTGTTCAGCTAGGACTGCAGTACATGTCACAGGGCTGGGGTGAAGCTGCGGTGAAATTTGGGGTGGCTTCAGCCTCCTCCCAATGGTCATGCCCCCCCTCCCACACCCTGGCTGGGCATCACCTGCCCTTTCCCTCTTCCGGGGGGTGTTGATCTGCCTCCGTCCCCCACCAGACTTACCACCTGTTGACAGCTGTATCGGATATCTTGGATCAATATCGGATGATATGCCTCCGTAAATATTGGTATCGGCCCCCAAAATCTCTATTGATGCACCCCTATTGCAAAGGAAACTGCTGTTGCCTGGGCCAATTATTGGCAAACACAGAAGAGCCTAAACAGTGATGTACTAACTGACAGTATTTCTGTGATTTGGCTCCAACAGAAGGATGTGTTTTGTCAGTGTCTCCCTTCATTTTGCAGTGCCTTTGATTAATGTGCTACAGGGCTTCCCCAAAAAATAACAGAAGCTGGATATGAAAATGACCTAACAGCTCATCTTCCTGCCTGATGGGATGAATCGTTCCTGGTCCCATGTGATCAGCAGATCAGCACTGTGTACAATATGTGTACTATATCTAGATATCAGTATCTAGATATATATCTCCACAAATGCAGGGAATATTTGACCTAGGCATATCTTGATTTCTTGTATTCAAAAATACACATGAGAGAGAGAATAAATAAATAAATGGCAGGTGTGTTTCTGGCTCCTAATTTGTAATGTAGATATAAGGCATCCTGGGGAAAATAAAATTCCACTCTAGGAGCTTGAATGTTGCCAAAATCAGGGGCGACACAGGGTGCATGCAGGTATATGTGCACCCCCTCAGCGTGGCAGTGCACCCCTTGCACAAAGGTGCCGTGACAGTGCCAGCGGCGTCTGCGGGAGCTCCCAGTTTACCGCCACTGCCAGCACAGCCATACCGGGGGGGGGGGGGGGCTCCCCCCCCCCCCGCCCCAGCTGCCAGGGGCACACACCACTCATGGCCAAAATTGTGGGCTGGTATAATCATTCTTCTGGTAAAGATTAACTGAATATGCTTTGTTGAAATTCTGTGGCTAGTCTTCTGGAGAAGGTCAACTGGAGAGGATCATAATTGTCCCTTGTGGCTTTAAAAATCTGTTAACTTGGTTATTCAACTGCACTAGTCTGCAGTTTGTATTTTTTAATACAAAAAATAAAGATCTGTTTAGGGTAAATATTCCCTGCATTGGTGGATCTTCCAGCATGAGCTCCATTTTAAGTCTCTCAAAATGAAATAAACATAGTTGTTAGCAATATGCAGCTAAGCTACTTAATAAAAATGTGATGAAGCAAATCAAAATGTTGGTAGCTGTGTTGTCCCACTGTAGCTCGGGGATGCCTTTTGACTTTGAACTCAGATATGCAATACCCTCCAGTTCCCAGAATGCCTGTTTTTATTGCTTTAAGGATGAACAAATTCAGAGTGATAAGTTGAACATATGCAATGCCATGGTTCTGATTGAGTTTAAGGTTGGAAGAAAAATGATCTAAATGTTCTTTAATAATAAAAATATATTGGTACATATTTCTGTGGAAATGTTTAGGATGTTGCAAAAGCACTTAATGTCCGGTCTTGTCAGATGCAGTGTGCTTCTTCAAAGTTGTTGAGCATTATTGGTTTGCACTGGAACTGAAGGGGACACAGTGATCTTGTGGGTTTGTCTTTATCATGGGATTAAGAAGAGATGGTTCAGATTAGATTTTTTCTATGCTTCCCCCACTCCATTAGAAACCTTGCCAGAACGTGAAAATTGGTATCACTGGAGATTTAGTGACGCTACCTGGGTTTTTACCAGTACAGCATCTAGCCCTATACTGTTCACAGGACCTATGTTTTCACCCACTGAAAAACAAAAGTTTTACCAAAGCCCCACTGCTGCTAGAGACTTACCTCAATTTCCTACATGTTTCCTTACCCAGAGGTGCACTTGCTGTTATCAGAAAGTGTTTCTGGTGACAGTCTACCACAGTGGAGCGTGCCCCAAAAACGGGAACACAGGCTTCCAATATCCTATCTCTGCCTGCAGCTGTTAACCACCAAAGTTTCAAAGGACTTTCCTTTTCAATTGTGGGTGAGCAGCAGGTGAATGAAAGGAAATGTAGAGTGCCTAGACATGAACGCAGAGGCTGCTGTGATGCGCTGGAATTTCAGTGCATCGGAGCAAACTCAATTAATCGATTGATTTGAGTCTGTTGGATTGTGGCAATTATCGCACTCCAGCAGCCTCCTGTGTCTCATGTATCAGTGTCCCCATGCTTAAAAATGGTGGTGAAGGTGCTTGAACTGAAGCTTGTTGAACAAGCTTCAGTTCAAGCACCCTGCCATCAGTTTTAAGCACAGGGACCCTGATACACAAGATGTGGAGGAACTTTAATTACAGCAGCTCTCGGAGCCGCTGTAATTTAAAGCGCGGCCCCCCTCCCACCCCTGGAGCATTCATAAAAGTGCCTATAGACTGACAATCATTGAAGGCTTGGTCCAAATACATTTCGTGTCTCTCAAGTGTGGGTGTACTTCCTGCTTACTGTACATTTAGATCTCTGATCAGACTTCATTCTTCTGCTAAAATAACTCCCTTCCTTCTTTATCCCTCCAACTTTTACTTTTTTTTCCTCTCATTATCCCTTTTGGATCTTTTATTTCTTATCACTTTTGTTACTGTTGTAATATGACATACATTGCTAAAATACTCATCATCCTAGCATTGGGCAGAATAACTGTTTGTAATGGCTGTTTGCAATTGTGTAGAAAGGATACAAATACTGATTATTTACTTGCTTGTACTGTGTAGCACTTTATTAGAAAGGGAGTAGAGTTCAATCTGGGTTGAATTCTAGTCTTTCCATTTCAGTGGGCTTTTGGCTAGACCTTTAGATTGGAAGGGTTTAAGACAGCTGCGGACTCAGAGGGCTTGGTCAGACCAAGTGTTTACACCGCACAATCAGTATTACACCTGCGTAAAAAAGGTAGATGGCACAAGCCATTGCTAATTTTGCCCAGTCTCATGTAAAAGTACCCCTTAAGGCTAAGAACAGACGTTTGGGGAGGTTAAATTGGGTTCAAAATGGCTGCCCGATTTAAACTTAGCTCGTTCCGGTGCCAACTTTACACTTCCAGACCCAGTCTCGGTGACTGGCAATCAGTTTAAACCCAGACCAGCCAGCACTCTCAACCCCCATCCGACAAGCTGCTTGGGGTGCAGCCGGTTTTATCAGCATTCATCACCGCTGGAACCAAGCAAGTAAGTCTCAGTGGGAGGAGGGGTGGGAGGAATGGGGGTGGAGGTTTGCTGGGGGGGGGACCCCACCTACAGGTCATGCCTGCCCCCCGCCCCAACCTGTGGGTCGCACCTGGCCCTCCTGTGGGTCGCACTGACTCTAATCATCCCTCATGGGTTATGCCTCCTCCCCATCCTCTGGCAGACCTCCAGCCCCCTGCTAGTGTCTTCCCCCACATCCTGACTTACCTGGTATCAGGAAGCCATTTTGAATTGATTCAACCTCCCTCTAATGCCCCCGAATGTCTGTACTTAGCCTAAAAAACAGGAAAAACTGGAACCAGTGTAAGTTATGCCCATTTAGGTATCATCTGTCCATGTCCATCCGAGGATAACCATTTGGTGAAGATAAACATGCTAATACCTACTCCCCTGCCACCTAATGAGGTACAGTAAGCGCTGTCTACTGTGGGGCAGCTACCCAGGGATGACTGTGTCCACTCCAGATCCCAGCATCATTTATATCAGTGAACAAAACCAATACAAATTACACTTGGGTATGCATTCATCAGTCCATACCCTAAGTAGAAAGAAAGGGCTGAAAGAGCTACTGTATCATTTATATTAACACAGCTGTTGCAAAGGATGTGCAAAAGGCTGCTCTTGGTAAAGGGACAATGCTGATTAGGTAGCACCTACACTACTTTGTGTAGGCATAATCCTCTTATTCCATTCTCTTTTAGGTGGAGCTGGTAGCCCTGCCCATCCTTAGGATTACTTGACAATTCCCATCATAATATTCTGTTTTCAGTTGCATGTGTATGTGTGTCTGTTTAGTATTTTATTGTACTAGTTAAAGAATGAATCTGTTTTTATATCTTATATCTTCTTCCTTTCCTTCCTTATCTGAATAAAGATGTGGAAAGCAGCACACGATACCGAGAAATACCAAATAGGAGACTTAATGTTCTAGTCCAGTGGTTCTCAACCTTTTCTGTACCAGGACCCATGTGCAAGCATTGATGGCCAGTCCTGAGCCAGTGCCCCTCCTTCTGACCCCCTACCCCCTGCCCTCAGTGTGTCGGGCAGGGGGGGTATGTGTGGGGCATAGGGGGCCCCAAGCAGCCTCTTGCAGGCTGGAATTCTGCCAGCCCGCAAGGGAAAAGCCACCATTTCCCACGTTTTTCTCCTTTAAAGGAGGAAGCCATTTTTAAAGTTTGTTGATCCATTTTTCTATGAAAGGGTTGCAAACTGATGTTATTTTTATGACCCACTTTTGGGTCGCGACCCACAGGTTGAGAAACACTGTTCTAGTCCGCTGGTATCTGTCAGGCTACAATTCTCTTCTTAGTGGGGGAAAGGAAGACGAGAGTATTCTGGAATCTGTTTTAGGGACACTTTGTTATGTTAGGATCGTTCTGACTTCTATGTTGCGAGCAGTGTTGTCATGTTTGTTCAGTATAGCCAAACTGGCCATTTTCTCTGTCTTTTAGAGAATGAATGACCTTTTAATAAATCATTGTAAAAGCTGTGTCCAATAAATACATCCACATGCTGTGGTTTTAATATGGCTCTGATTAAGCATGTGCTTGAGTGCTTTGGTGAAAGTTATTCATGTGAGTGATCCCATTGAAACCAGTGGGAATGCTCACGTGCTTAAAGTTAAGCATGTGCTTAAGTGCTTTAATGAGCTGAATTCCAAACACAGGTGACATGCCAGCAGCTGCAATGGAGCTAGAGGATGACAGTGGGCCAAGGCCACTTCTTTCACCAGGATAGTGAAACCCCAAATCACCTTTCATGTCAATTAACTTTACAAAGATTTTGAGTTCTTGGAATCAAGGTTTTTGGGTTTTTTTCTTTGAACATTTCTATTCCTTTTTTCCCCTAAATGAATGTATTTCCACATTTGTTTCCTTCCTCCAAGTCAATCTCGTGTCCCTTGTAGGCATGACGGCTATTCTGATGTCAGCCACTGGACTTCCTGTGTGTCTAAGCTGTGTGCCACAACCTGCCAGCACGTGTAGAGCCACTAAAAAATACAGCTCAGTTAAGGAAGGGAGGAAGTTGACCAAGAAAGGTAGTTGCTGCTCAAACCCTCTGATATTTGCTTCCATCTCCTTCTCTATCTCTCTGAAGTCTCTATTCTTCCCCCCACCTTGGCTTCTCTAATTTTATGCAATTAATAACCTTCTTCCCATCACAAGGAACAGACACTGGTCAATAAGATGATAAAAATGGAGTTACTCCCTTGAACTAATAGTCACCAGCAGCTGTATGTGTATTGAAGTCCTATGTGGCAGTCACCCTAGTTCCCCTCTGTTGCTCACAGTTAGGGCTTTCTAGCACATGCTGAAAGTCAATATACTGTAGTTCTTCCTGCATAGGGAAGTTAGGGTGAATTGCAAAAGTGAACAGCTACTGTGGAGAGCATCCTTTTATCCCTTCCCTCGTTCTTGTCTTGGATGAGTCTCAAGTTTGGCAGCCCCACTGATTATGCCAGAGAGAGGGGAGAGAGGAGTCCTTTTCAGGCAGCAAGGTCCTTGCTCATTTAGGGCTGAATGGGATCAGCCCCAGGTTGGGTTCTAACATCAATGTTCAGGCATCATGGGAACAGCAGCTACCAACAACCTGGTTGCAAAGGTGAGTGAATCTGGAGCAGGTTCTCCACCTCCCTGCAGGATGGACCCCTCATGGAGGATGGTGTTTCACAAGCAGCGGCCTGTGGACAGATCTGGGTCTGCCTGTCTGTCAGTGCTGTCTTAGTACTCTGCTGCATTGAAGGCCTATAGCAGAATTAATATGGAAATCATGGTTAATCTGACTTAACAAAAGTTTACTGGCTCTGAGGCAGACACACCCAGGTGTTCTTCCACTCCATGAGACTAGTCCTAAGTGAATGGGGTAGAGGATGGGCCCAGGTTTCCATCTGAAGGCGACACTCAGCTCTGCAGTGCTCTTTCAGATAAAGGATGGATGGAGCATGCAAGGCCCTGACCTCGGCAGCCTGTCCAAAAGCTGGGGAGGGAGCTTCACGAGGATGAGTCGCTCCCTGCTCAACTGTGCGTCCCTCCAGGCTGCAGCTCTTGCTCACTGCTCAGTACTTCAAGCAGCGGGGCTGAGAGACACCACGGCTTGAGCAGCCTCTGCTGCTGTACGCCGCAAGTGACACCTCCCACATGGACCACCTCCATAGCTAACGTCTAGTGGAGCTAAGGAGAGGCTCGTGAAGGAGGGAAAGGCTGCTTGTGGGGGAGCAGGTTTAGAGAGAGGCAGCTGGCTGGCTCTGCACTTGTAGGAGCCAGCATCAGTTCAGTCCCAGTCTGCTTCTTTAGGGGAGACTGGAAGAAGATTCAGAGGGAAAGCATTTTGCTTACGAGCCCATAGAAAGAGAGAGGGAGGGGAAAAAAGATACAGGCTTTCTTTTAACAATGCAGGTTTTAGCCATGTCAGTCTACTGCCAAAACATATGCAGAACTCTTGGCAGAGGTGATATTTTTTATTAGACCAACTAGATAGTTGCAAAAAAAGTCTTTATTTGGAAGCTTTTGGGCCTGCTTGCCCTTCCTCAGGCAAAGGAGAATGCATAGATTGTAACGCTTCTCCCATTCTCCCAGGTAGAAATGAAACTTCATATTGCACAGGAGAATAAAAAGGTGTAATAGGTTCCCCTGGGTAGAAAAGTTTGTTTTATGCAAATTAGGCTCAAAGAAAAGTTCAAGCAGTCTGTTTACCTCCAAGTTGTCTGATGGCAAACTGGGCATTTACAGCTTTTAAAGAAGAATTCAGTATTGTTTATTAGAACCCGCCTTGCAAGACGAGTAGCATTTTTACGAGGCAAGACTATGGGCAAGGGCCATTGTGCTGAGCTTGTAAAGGGAAGAGGAGATTAAATTTGATGTGGAATTAGTCAGGAAGCTGGTGGGATGGTCTCAGTAAGGAAGAGTGCCCATGCATGTGCGTGAGACTGAGCACGCAAATACAGAACAGACGGATGCTATTGGAGAGTGGACCAAGAGAAGAACTTTAGCTGTGGTGAACTGAGTGAATGGAGGCAGGCGATACAGAGGTGTTTGTGTATCCATCAGGGATGTCAGACCCCCTCCAATCCAATCTGCAAGGCTGTTAGGTCCCATCTCTTTGATCAGTCTCTCGTTCTAAAGTACTTTGCATATTGCCCAAGTGCTCTGAAAACAAACCCTCAAAGCAAAAACGCTGTGTTATTCTGCGAGGCGATTCAGCTACTATTTTGGTAGCAGAACATCATGTACGCTCATGGCTATGTGAGAACATATATTGAGAAGTGCCTCTCCCTGCCCAGCCCTGTGAGACTGCCTGGGTTTCTCTGACCAAGGTTGTGAATCAGAGATGAGGGAATGAGGTTAACATAAACACAACAGCCAGGTAGGCAGGGGCTTTCCAAAGGAGAGTGAGCTGGCACCAGATTCACAGTGCCAAGACCATCAGCTGAGTCCTCTGCTACTAGGCTATACCACTGAGACTTGACATGTGGCAGCCAGCAGGATGTTCAGAGTTATTTCGCTGCCGTCTGGGTAATTGGCCTGCTCCTTGGCCCGCCCTCCTCTGAATATCGGTCCTGTCTGCTGGAGCCAAGAACACTCTACACTTCCTCCAACCTTTGTCCATGTGAACAGAGAGAAAAGCAGCACCCACCAGTGAGTGAATAGTAATTCACAACATGGAGCAAAGTTCTGAGGCGGTGCTGAGTATCTGGAGCTCCCATGTGGCACCCTCAGGATTTGGCCCACTGTTTTCATTCTGTTGGTCTAGCACCTCATTATTGCTGTACAGATATCTTATTAAACAGGTATTTTCCAGCACGGCGCTCTGTCATTACCTGCAGCAATTAGGTATCTCCTCCTCCAGCAGGAGAGAGATGGTTTATGCCATTAACATTTGCTTGCTCATGTTGGACATTGAGATTCTGCTACTTGTGGGTCCAGCTCTTCAAGGTCCTGGGCTTTCCATTTCCTGAGTGGTGAGGCTGCTCAGTTTCTCTAAGGAACATCGCTTCTAGTGCAAAGGGCCTCTGGTCCTTGTCTCAGACCCCAGGTCTTACTGCAGCAGAACTAATGAGTCATAAGGACAGTCTGGAATCTATTTCTCATTCTAGTTATTGTTTCACTCAGTCCCTCTGTGTAGATCTTTAGTATCTAAAGATCAGAAAGCGGAAGCAAGATCCTTTTGATCCTGTTACATTCCAGAAGTTGTTACAAATGTTCAGACACACACAGGTACACACAGTTATAAATAGATGCATCTGGAGTGTTTCATTTCTGTTTGTGCACCAGTCCATGCAGCGTTTACCACACTTTCCAAATTGATCCTCCCATTGCTGAACACAGGAGGCCAAATACTGGCAATTTCTGTAATGTCTCAAGTCCCACACCCACCACCACTCATGCCCTCATTGATGATGGTGTTTCCATAGCAGTACTACATGCTTTCATGATGCAGAGCATTTTAATAAGTAGCTCATGCCGGTAAAAGAACAAATCCAAGCTATGTGCTAGTTGAGAGAGATCTAAAGGAGCCAGCAATGTGGATTATGCATCGGTTCTATGAATAGCTTCCTTGGTTAATATAGGCTGGCTAATCAGTTGATTTTTTGTTGTTATCTCAGTTCCGAAGGTGATTTTTCTCTCTGGTGTAGACAGATTGGATGGTTTAGCTGTTGCAAGTCAAGCTGCCTCAGAGTTTTCAGCCTCCTTAGAAAAGAACACAGTTTTTAGTCTGGCATAAGGCTATAAGGTGGAGTCTGCAAAAGAATCACAATCCGTCAGCAAAGGGAGAATAATCTAGTGGCTGCATCTGTTTTAGGTCCCTGTTTAAGTCTTTTAACATGGCTGTCTTGGAAACCAAGCAGGTGGGTGGACTTGACAGAGAGAACTAGTCCAGCCTGCCTAGAATAAATGAAAAGGAACATCAACCCTTTAGCCTTTCCCCTTTGTCTTAGGAAGAGAGAGCAAAAACACATGACAGAGATCCCCCTGAGTGACAACACAACCACTAGACAGCTTCTGGGCCACAGGAGTATAAGAGTCATTAGCCAGTCCTCAGCCAGCTGCTTGTCATCCTCTTGGGAGGTATTTTTGCGGGGGGGAGGGGGTTCATAGGGTGAGGTCCCTGGATTCTCTGCCTCTCCTTCCCATTTGCTAATTGATTGCACCTGTGTTTCAGTCAGGGTTCAATTAGTCTGGTTCCACCAGCCATAGACCAGCAATCCATCTCTCTCAACTTTTTCCCAGGCAGATACCTTTGCCTGTTTTTCATCCTCCGTACTCTGGGAAGGACAGAAGAAGATACTGAATGCAGCAGCAGTGCACATAAGGAAGAAAATAAGTACTCTCTCTTCAATACCACATTCATCTCAGACAGAACCAGGAAGAGAGCTGAATCCCAAGCGGACCAAATTCAAGCACTCTCCATTAGAGCAGTGGCTCTGGGGGAAGATTACTCCCCAAACTTTAATTCCACACAGGTCTGGGGCCTTCTTGGTCTCCTTGGTCATGTAGATTGTCTCTTGGATGGTTTTTGCTCTATCATTGCAACAGACATTAGATTAGGAAGAGCTAATTGAAGGGGGTGAAATACAGTTCCAGTGAAAAGCTGTCTGTGTGGCAAAGGGCACAAAAACTGAATGCTGTAGAGCATATACAATACTTCACAACCACTACTCAGAGCAATTGAGGTATTTGGGAAATAAATACAGAGAGATTATTTCTAATTAAGGTGAAGGAGCAATTCTTTCCTCCTTTTCCGCTCTTGGATATGTTTGTTCCATCTTCTCTGGATAAGATTTGATGCCAGTGGGTTCAAGCTTCCAATTCATAAATCATTGGCTTTGAAGCCAAAGAACATGGAGTGAGACTATCAGGGAGCAGGGAAGTCTTTCCCTAACCTTAGTTAGAATTCATCTCTCTGTATCTGGCATATGCCATGTATGAAAAAGATATCTGCAGCAATCCATATGGTTCCATTTAGTATCCAGAAGGAAGTGTGTTATTGCTGTCAGCTCCAGGCTGCTGAGCAAGCATTCAAAACACATCTGTTAAATGTTACCACAGAAAGGCATCATTTTTAGCAAGCAGTTCATTATCTACAGTGGGAAGGACTAGGAAATCATCTCCTCTCTCGCCTGTAAGCCAAGGAACATTGAATATTTCTTCACATTGCAATTAATCAATAAAACAGCAAATGACCTGTGGGTGGAAACACTGTAATGAGGTTATGCAATAGCATTTTCAGTTCACTGGAATTCAGAAAGCCATAGAGTGCCATTCAGCGTTTGGCCCAGAGTAGCAGTAGAGTAGAGAAGATTTAGACAGAAGCTTGAACCAAATATCTTTGCGGTATGAAGTGAGGTGGTTCATTTGTTAATCCATTATAGTTGTTGCCCTCATTTGGTGCCTTAGTCTGTCAGTGTAGGTATCATAACCACTTACACCTCTGCTTCTAGCTCTCTCAGCTTGGTTTGGGTGATGATTGGTTCGCTTTCATTGAGGCCAGGATATCAATCTGTATTTGGAATTGATATTATTGTTCAGCATTTGGAGCTAATTAGCTGCATTCAAGTCAAGTCAGTTCCTAGGGTCAAGAGATTCTCTTGGGGCCTGATTAGCAAGTACCCAGCACTCAAAACTGGGCCCAGATTTTCAGAAGAGCTCATTCAGCATGCTCTTTGGCATACACATTCTCCTGAAAAATACAACAGATTCTTTTGGTGCCTATATGAGGTCTTTGAAAGTCTAGCCCTTAGTACCATGAACCCATGACTTTAGATTTGCATGCAGCCTCTTACAACTTGGCTGAGCTCACGTAGCTGTTTGTGGGAATTATTGGCATGATACCCACACAAGGCACATATTAATAGATAGAGACAATGTACCACAATCTGGTTCCTCTTTGGCAGAAATTTAACCAGTAGCTAATAATGGTCCCCACTTTGCTTAATGCAGGAGTAAGAATCTGTTTAGAAAAAGCTGTTTGAGGCCCTTTCCTCTTAAATGCTCCTTTATTATTGCCCCTTTTCTGTACTCAATTAGCTAGGCAGGCTGGCTTGGCGCTGCTGTTTGTCTGTGCTGAGAATGGAGGGGTATTGACTTAGGGAGAACCCAGGTCTCTTTCTCCTTCTTCCTATAGACTTTTCACTTATATATCATCAAAATTGTGATGTCCTCTCCAAATTCATTTCCTATGGGGCCCTCTGCTGTTCACAGAGTTCTGTGCAATGGAGCAGGTAATAAAGACCCTTCTCTCGGTCTCTGTAGTGCTCAGTGAAGACACAGAGTGGAAAGAATCTGCCTGAAGCCACTCGTCCCTATGTTGCTTGTTTCAGTGGTTGACATCCAGTGTAACTAGAAGATGCAGCACAGCCATATGCTATCATAGGAAAGGCACTTGCTCTATACACATGGTATTTGCCCTAAAATGTAGATAGCTCAGTAAATGCCCAAGATCAGAGCAACCGGAGTGCAAATAATACCCTTTTTTGAGACGGCACTCCATCATCACAGTGTATGGGCAGAAGTCCCAGCAATCATTACCATCAAAACATCTCTCAGCTTCATGAATCTCTGCTTGGTCCTTTTGTTCTCACTCTTGTCCTAGTCCAGACTGGGTGTCAAGTGTTGCCTTTTCCTCCTCCTCTTATTTAAATATAATTTGTAAAACCTTCTGGAGTGGGATTCTATTTCCTGTTTGTTGTGTAAGATTATGTTCCTTTGTGTAAGGCACAAAGTGCCAGGGTGTATGCACTTTCTCAGAAGGATCTTTGGACAAGGTATGTTCCCCCACAATTTTGTATGTGGGAGGATTGCTAAAACTGCTTTAATTTATCACATGCCTTATAAGTGGGAACAGGTGGCTGGCAGTGTTATGACAGCCCCTAAGCAGAGATTCTGCAGCCGGTAGAACAGTCTCCACTCAAGTGCTTTCCTGTCTGTTCTTTTGCCATCTCCTGTCTCTGTCTCTTCTGGTTTCACCAGCTCCCAGCCAAAGGAAAGGGAGAAAAAAAGATCTTAAAAAGCATCAGCCCAGAAAGAAATGCTGCAGGGAGGAGTATCGGCATGCAGTCCTCAGGATCCCAGCCACAGCCTCAGGCCTGTGATTGACATGACTATAGCAACTTCCTCATCCATGTTGGTGAGGCTGTTGGGGAAGTGGGTGGTGATGAGGCATGACAAGCAGCTAGCACTGCTGCCTGTGGCTCATACAGTGTTCTTCATCCAGATTTTCCAAGACACTTTATGAATGCATGGGAAGTCTGCCTGCCTCCAGGCTTGTACAGAACCAGCAGAGCAGTGCTAGGTGCAGGAAAGGTGGACCCTCTTCATAGTGACCTCAATGGGTTGTCTAAGGTTATACAGTGAACACAGCCCTGCAAAGGCTGCTAGGATAGTTCCAACTGCCACCTATGCACAAAACAGCCTGCACTCCCAGCATGCACACACCTAACCCTACTCCAGCCTTCAGCCTTCCCCTGCTGTTGGTCTACCACGGCAGTGGCCATTTAGGAACACCCCCATGTGCTGGAGAACATTCTACCATGAGAAGTGCTGGGTAGGAGTTGTCAGGATTCCTCTCCCTCACTTCAAGACCGTGGCATCCTTTGCTCTTCTCCCTGTGCAATAGCAGAGAGGACTGTTAACTTTATGCCTCTTTGCTGATATTTATGTCTGCTCTGGGTCTTCTGTGCCCCTCTGGCAGCCTATACCTTGTGCAGCTTCCTTTTCCTGAATATAGAAGTGTTAAGTTGCTTGGAAACACTCCTTACCACTGCTTAGCAAAACCAAAGAATGATGAGGCCCCTGGCCTTGCCCCTAAGTAGCTGTGGGCAGAGGCTGAGATTTTTCTCCTGCCTGAGATATGACAATGTCTCCACCACTGGGTGCATTTTCCTGCTTGCACAGTTTCACATCCATAACTTCCCTGGAGATCCACTTGCCCAGGCTGGGTGTGTAAGGGGATCTCTAGCAGCCTGACTGAGCAGAATGCCCTCACCTTCCCAGTCCACCAGTCCCGTGGAGAGCTTGTTTTAACCATGATGGGTTTGTCAGTGAGAGGTAGTAGAACCCATGTGTAAAGGCATCGGGTAACCTGCAACCTTTTGCCTATTATCTAGGACTTCTCAGGACTTCATAGTTTCTTAGTAGCTAGGGTCAGGAGGGACCTGAATAGATCATCTAGCCTGACCCCCTTAGGGGTGAGGACCACTTCCCTGGGAAGTTGGTTCCAGATTCTGGCCACCCTAACTGTAAAATATTTCCTCCTGATCTCTAACCTAAACCTATTCTCCATCAGCTTATTACCATTGTTCCTCATCACCCCAGGTGGTGCTGGGGAGAATAGGGATCTTCCTATTTGCTGAGGATCTCCCCGTATGAGTTTGTAGGCAGCCACCAGATCCCCCCTCAGCCTCCTCTTGTCAAGGCTGAACAGGTTCAGGTCCCTCAGTCTCTTCTTATAGGACCTGTCCTGCTGCCTTCTCACCAAACAGGTGGCCCTCCTCTGAACTCTATCCAGGCTGGCCACATCCTTTTTAAAGTGCGGTGCCCAATACTGGACCCCTGCCCTCAACACCCTTGGGTGGAGGGCATCTGGACCTGCAGATTTAAAAATGTTCA
Source organism: Alligator sinensis (assembly GCF_000455745.1). Classification (NCBI taxonomy): domain Eukaryota; kingdom Metazoa; phylum Chordata; order Crocodylia; family Alligatoridae; genus Alligator; species Alligator sinensis. Next base: position 235,449 of record NW_005842613.1, on the reverse strand, counting down.
GCCCTTCCAGAAGATCCCTAAACTACATCTGTGCTGACCCAAGCCTGACGGAGGCTGCTAGGCTCCCCAAGATTGTCCCTACCTCTGGCAGGAGGGAGGTCCCGATCCATGTTCAAGAAAACAGAGGCAAAGAAACTGTTAAAAATATTGGCTCTCTCATCTGGTGTAGCCACAAGGTTACCATTTAAGTCCTGCAGGGACCCTACATTGTTTAGTGCCCTCTTCTTGCTCCCAATGTACTTGAAAAAGGACTTTTTGTTGTCCTTAATCCTGGACCCTAGCCTGAGTTCCATCTCTGCCCTGACCTTCCTAATAGCCCTCCTACACTCACGGGCTGAGGAGGAGTACTCCTCCTTGGTGATAGCTCCTCCCTTCCACTGAGGACTTCTGAGGCCCAGTCATGGAGGAGCATTTATAGAGGGCTCGAAAATCACAACACCAACTGTTACAAAGGCCCCTGTCACACCCTACTTGGGTCTTGTGGGAAAGAGAAAAGTAAAGGAGATTCATAGATTTCAGCATCTTCACAAGTACAAAGTATGAAGTCCTTCTCTGGGTTGAAAGGAACACGTAGCCAAGGGCACTTTGGGAGTGGAGACTTGTGCACACAGACATGCACACACTGACGTACAGTGAAACTTGTGCATGGCAATGGCCCAAGAAGTCATCTTGTTGCTCCCAGCCCAGTGCAGTGTCGAGCAGTGTGCTATGAAGGTACCTCATGTCTGAGTGAGGGCTAAAATGTGTTTTGCAGGCCCCTCCCAAAACTGCTGAGGAAGCTCTAGGAATAGTAACTCTATGCTTAGCGTCTGTGCTGAGTAGTTTGACCTGGGACCTGGAAGGCCAACCGCATAGATGCTATGAAATCCCCTTCACCTTGGCTAGTACAAAGTGGTCTCCATCCTTCATGCAGTAAGTTCCCTGGAATGGCATATGTAGTGGCCTGAATCAGCAGCCACTGCAGTGGAGGCTGTAGATACTGTACAGTCAAGGGATGGGGCCTCAGGGCCCAAAGAAGAGCCGAAGGTCATGCAGTCTTTTCTCAAGCAGCTGCACTCCTGTGGGGGGTATTGCCAGAGTCCCATCTCTGACCATCCCCTCAGCATCTCTTCCAGTCTGGGTCTAGGGCCTAGCAGGGTGATGGAGGGAGAAGGATCACCTCACAGGTTTCATCTCTCTTTTCATACCTCCTTCCAGGAATCTGCCATAGCTCTGCACCTCATTGACTACAGCCATTTGTGGATTCCAGCACAAGACTGTCCAGACAACAATTCTTAATGCCTGGAGGGTCCTTTTAGTCTCTGTTGAGGAAGGAAGACTTGCTTTTCCTATTTTACAGAAGCACAGGGACACTTTGTAACTTGCCTGAGGTCACACACATGAGTTGGGGGCAGAGTTGAGAATAGAAGTGAAGTGTTCTGAGCCCACTGCAGCACCTTAAGGATTTCTCTGTTGGCTTAATTGCAGGATGCATATTTGGCAGCTTGCGTGCTATGAGCGGCTGTCACCAGCTTGCCTCCCTCCCCTATTGAATCAACATCTTTAGGAGCTGTATGAAGATTCTAATTGCTCAGCTAAATCAGAGAGGGACACCTCTCCCTGCACCCCCACTGGCCTCCATGGGAGCCACGAACTAGACCCCTTCTCAACCAGGTTGAGCACAGAAGTCAGATGAGAAGGTACTGTCAGGTCTCTTGATTTCTCTGTCCTTTTTCCCGCAGCGTGCTCTGGTTTAGGGGGCATATGGCAAAAGATTTAAACTTGCCGTAGGGTGTCAGGGATGCCTTGTGCTAAGTGAGGGGGAGGGAAGGGCAAAGCAAATATCCTTGTGGGTCCTTCTGAATCTAACACTGCAACAGGTTTTCATAGTTTCATAGTTGGTAGAGTCGGAAGGGACCTGAGCAGATCATCAAGTCCGACCCCCTGCCGTGGGCAGGAAAGAACACTGGGTTCAAACGACCCGGCCTAGGTGATTATCCAGCCTCCTTTTGAAGACCCCCAGGGTAGGAGTGAGCACCACTTCCCTTGGAAGTCGGTTCCCCTCTCAGCCTTCTCCTGTGGAGCTGAACAGGTTCAGGTCCTGTAGCCTCTCTTCATAGGGCCTGCCCCCTGACCATGTGGGTGGCCCTCCTCTGGACCCTCTCGATGCTGGCCACATCCCTCCTGAAGTGCGGCTCCCAGAACTGGACACAGTACTCTGGCTGCGACCTGACCAATGTTGCATAGAGGGGGAGGATCACCTCCTTGGACCTGCTCATGATGCATCTGTGGATGCATGACAAGGTGCGGCTAGCCTTACTGTGTCCTCACATTGGCGGCCCATGTTCATCTGGCAATCAATAACGACTCCAAGATCCTTTTCTGCCTCTGTGCTGTCTAGAAGGGGGGTCCCCAGCCTGTAGGTCTGTTGCTGGTTCTTCCTCCCCAGATGCAACACCTTACACGTGTCAATATTGAAACCCATCCTATTCTCACCTGTCCACCCCTGTAACCTGTCCAGATCTAGCTTGTCCCTCCCTTCTAACGTGCCCACCTCTCCCCACATCTTAGTGTCATCCGCGAATTTGAACAAGGTGTTTTTCACCCCCTCGTCCAAGTTGCTGATGAAGATGTTGAACAGTGCGGACCCGATGACTGAGCCCTGGGGGACCCCACTGCCCACATCCCTCCAGGTCGAAAATGACCTGTCCACAACCACTCTCTGGGTGCAGCCCTCTGCCAATTTGCGACCCATCTGACCATGCAGGTATCGACGCCACAGTCATCTAATTTTTTAATGAGAATGGGGTGAGAGACAGCGTCAAAGACCTACCTAAAGTCCAGAAAGACTACATCCACCGCGACACCTGTGTCTAAGGATTTTGTGACCTGGTTGTAAAAGGCAACCAGGTTGGTCTGACAGGACCTGCCCCTAATGAACCCATGCTGGTTGCCCTTGAGCAACCTCCCCCTTGCTGGTCCTTCCCAGATGTGCTCCTGGACAATTTTCTCAAAGAGCTTCCCCAGGACCGAGGTAAGACTAATGGGCCTGTAGTTTCCTGGGTCCTCCTTCCTCCCTTTTTTGAAAATGGGGACCACATTGGCCCTTTTCCATTCCTCTGGCACCTGGCCAGAGCACCATGAGTGCTTGTAAAGCTGTGCCAGGAGTCCCGCAATGACCTCTGCTAATTCCCTCAGCACCCTGGGGTGAAGTACATCTGTACCTGCTGATTTAAACACGTCCAGCCCCACCAGAAGTTCCCTGACTAGGTCTTCACTGACCCTGGGCCTGACTGTGCCTCTCCTGAGTCCATCCGGGATCCCAGTGAGGGGGATGTCCCGGTCTCTGCTCAGAAATATGGAGGCAAAGAATTTGTTAAAGAGGTCAGCTTTATCATCTAATGCAACCACCAGGATGTCAAGCGTGTCCTGCAGGGGCCCCACATTACCTGGTGCCTTCTTTTTACTTCCTATATATTTAAAAGAAGACTTGTTATCTTTGATCCTGGTTGCTAGTCCTTGTTCTGTCTCTGCCTTAGCCTTCCTAACAGTCCTGCTACAGTCTTGAGCAACAAAGGTATAATCCTCCTTGGTGATGGCCCCTCCCTTCCACCGGGTGTACACCTCCTTTTTAGCTTTCAGATGTTCCTGAATGCTTTTGGTGCGCCATGGGGGCTTTTGAGCACTCTTGCCCCCTTTGATTCGTTTTGCCTGTAGCTACAAAAGAATGGCTTGCTGATCCAGGTGCTCCCTTCCAGCTCTACAAGAACAGCAGGGTTTAAGCAGATACCTGCTGTTGTCCTCCCTCTATGACAAGCCTATTTGTTCCCACGTTCCCACAAACACACTCTTCTAATCCAGCCATCCCCACCAAGTAACTCCTTCCTATCCCTGTCAGCTGCCATGACTCTTGTGTAGCCCTTCTCCAATTAGGGATAATGCTGGATTCCTCCCACAGGTGAATTCTTTTCCCTGCACATCTTCTCTTAACAGTGCCCTGAAAGGGAAGCAATCACTTCCAGCTGTATGACAGCAGGAGCAGAGGCTTCTTTCATTAAGACTTCTGCTTAGCCATAGGTCTGTGGAAACTTTTGGCTGTTTGTGCATAAGAAAACTGAAGTTTTTTCCCCCATTCTTAGGCTTGTGATACCATCTCAGGTAGGGCTTGCCTAGAAGGTTGGTTCTAGTATCAGTGAGGTATGTGGTTGTGGCTCCTCAAGCCTCACCTCTCAGGTGCTAGCTCCAAAGCTGTGGTGGTTGTTTCAGAGCTTTGTGTGGTTTTGTGGCATGGGGGCATAGCAGCTTCTTAGAAATGTGAGCTTTAGAGCTGCTATCTGTAGCTTAGCCCTGTTCCCTCTTGCTCTTATGGTCTTAAGCCAGCTTTTACTAGGTGAGACTCCAGAGCCCATGTTCTCCAGGTGTTCAGACCTGTCATGGTCCTTTTTGCCTTAAAACCTACTGATCTCTTTTCCAGATCATTAGAAGGCAGCTCTCTTTGTACCCAAACGTTACTAAGGTAATGCCACTGAATGGATTGCAAGTGGGTTCTTCTCTTGTGTTGCTGAGGTGGGTTTCCTTCTAGCAACATGTTCTGGGCTAGAACTTGGTTCCTGTGACAGCAGTGGGAATTTAGCTGTTTGCTCTGTTTTTATTTACTCTGCTGTAATCCAGGAAGGCAGAACTGCAGCCTTTACTTGTTGGTCTTGTCTCACCCAAATGGTTTGCCACCTAATGTAGCTTCTCTGACTTAGCCCAATAAGTTAACATGAAACCATAAATTAATCTATAACTTCACTCACACTTTGACTTTACTGCCTTGCACTTAACTACTTTCTGAATAGGCAGCTCTCTGTGAGGTCCCCTATTATTATATATGACACAGTCTGCTCCCCAGGAAATGAAGAGGCACTTTACTTCTGGTATAGAAACTAAGGAAGGGACCTGAGAAGCTCAAACTTTTGTTTAATGATAATCAAGGAATGTCACTTATATAAAACTGGGTGATCCTACCCTTCTACCACTTAAAACTCACGTCTACTCTGAGAAGTGACTCTGCAAGAAATGGTAGCCTCTTCTCCTACCCCTTGTCCCTGTGCACAAGCATAGCCATAACTTTTCTTTTCAGTGACTGAAATAAGGTGTGGCAGGTGTTTATTCATTTCTATTAATACTTTAGGGCTGAACAGCTCTAGGGGAGAAAGCTGGATTTAGTATGGCTTGTCTATCATCAGCTAGATCATTCTCCGAGAACAATTGTCCCTTCCTGAGCTTAGAAACCTGCATCTGGAGCCTGTCATAGCACTAATGTGTAGAGCTGACTGGAGGACCAAGGGGTAGCACACATGTGTCTTCAGTTCTAACTAACTAATGGCTCCTGATGGCGTTGCAAGAAGCATCCAGATCATTTGTTTGATCTCAGTGCCCCGAGTAAACTTATGGGGGTCAGAAAATTCTTACTTTTGTTTTCCCTACTGTAAGTTGAGTACATTTGACCTGGAGATATTGGGAATCCATGAATGTGTAGCACCCACAGGGCCTCAGAGTCATCCCCAGAGCAGTCTGCCCTTCTAGGGATGTGCAAAGAGAACAGCTTCCTCCTGGGTGGCCAGGCCATGAGGTACTGACCACTGATGCTTGTTAGGTGAATGGTTGCCCTTCCCCACATTGGTTATTCCTGGTGAGCTGCTGTTGAGTGAGGCCTTGGCTCAGAAGCTGCTCCTCTATTGTAAGCCCCACCTGCTCTGCTGGCTGGACAGAGGAAGAGGAGAACGGACAAGGAGGAATTACTTTTTAGTAATGACATTTGTCATGGTCCTCCTCTTCCCCTCCAACCTCCCTCTGCCTGGGAGGGAGCGGCTGGAGCACTTAATGCTAGCAGAGTGACTGGTCTTTCTTTTGCCTCCCGCTAGGTGGTGTCTTAACGTCGCTTGTGCAAATATTTCCCTTTACAGGCTGGTGGAAGAGCCTGATGGCGACTGTGATGGACCCAGCTGCTGGTAAGGAGCTCCTGTCCCCTCCAAGTCTATGTGAGGGACATCCCATGGAAATAGCCAAGGGACTTTGCTGACTAGCACAGTTCACCGTAGACTCATGACTCTGCCTGGGTCTTCCTGGGAACCTCTGTTCTGCCAGGAGGGAGTCCCAGCTTAACCCCCCCGGGAGGCAAGGGAATTCCTCAGTGGACCCTCTTTTTTTTCAGTGATGCCTTGAGTTCTCAGGGTGATGCTGTCCACTGGAGAAGCAGTCCACTACTCATGTGATGCTGACAAAGCCAAGGGCCCGGATAATGTTCCACAAAACTCTGCCTTAAGCTGTTGTGTGCGAGTCTGTTGTAGAAGAATTTGAGGAGGTGGGAGCAGGAGGTCTTCTCTTCCAATATGTGGACTGAATAAGAGATGCCTCTGGACTAGGGATTCTTCCTCCTCTTCCTCCTATTACAGGTTGGGGAAGAGAAACTACTTAGAGCTTTTCCTCCATAAAAAGGAGCCTGATAAAAGCCTGTGATAGCCCTACTGGTTAGGAGTGGCAGGCCCTGGAGCCCATGCTGAAGGTAGGAGAAGCTGCTCTATGATGGCTACTAAGTGTCCTACATCAACTGTGTAATAAGAGTTAAGTTCCTCATGGATCCATATCTGCATAATGCAGGGCACTGCTATCTTGGTACAGTGTGGCATTTTTGCTGTAACTGCCCCATGTGCTCAGATGCAGGGGCCTTCTTTCTGAACAGAAGCAGGGTCTGTTGTTGTAGGGGAAAAACCTTGAGATGCTTAGAGTCTATATTCCTTTCTGAGCTGAGGAGCCTGGGAGAATGCATGGATTAGTTTCCCATGTTGTAAAGTGGGCTCTTAGAAAGATGACTGCAGCTTGTGTGTTTTGTAAACCCTGGGGGTTGTGCTGGATGTGATGTACTGGACACTGCTGAGAAAGATCAA
>NW_005842613.1:206051-228507 GCF_000455745.1 Alligator sinensis | reverse complement strand
TGCTGAGAGGTCAGAACATTTCCCTATATCCTTCAGTAAAGGCAAGACCTAATTGCACTGTTTGGTTACTCCTTATACCAAGGAGAAAATTGCTGCTGGGTGTGATTAAATGCTCCAAACCCTTTATGTGTCTTCACTTGGGCCTTCTCTGGTACAAGAGCTTTGTTGCATAAATATCATGGTTTTCTCATTAGACATGTATTAACTAGGCTGTTCAGGGGCCTACTTTTATGATATGATGTTTTCATCCTGTTAAGGAGTACAGGATCCTGGAGTCTGGTTCAGAGGCCATTAGCTTGCTGGACAGCAAAGCTACAAAGATTGCCAGGTTTTGATCTGATTCACTTTGTGTTTATAGTGTGTGGGAAGGACATGGTTCAGCAAAGTATAAGAAGCCTAGAAAGAATCTTGAGGCCTGCTTTCAGGGAGCTGAGCATTTGCTGTTCTCACTGACTTTTAAGGGGGTAGCGGATGTTCTTTGCTTTCAAAAGTAGACCTCTCCATCCCTTCTTCTCTAGCAGTCCCACTCATAATAGCTTCTAAAACATTCTTCTAAATTCTCTAACTGGCATTTCTTGGGTAAAATTTTCTGGCCATTGTTAGACAAGAAGCCAGATTAGATGATCACTGGTCTCTTATAGCTTTATAACCCCATGATTTTTATGTAAATATAGCTTCTAACCATTTGCTAGTCTAATGCTGACCAATCAGAAAAGTCCTTGCTGGATTAACTTGCTCTATCTCTAACCCTTAACCTTTCTCCTTAGCAGCCTGGCCTGTCATTGCTGTTCTTCCTCCTTCTACTCTTGCTCATGTTGTACCTCTTGGGGTTCTCATTTTTCCTTTGGTCTGTTATTTCTTTTCCCCCTTGTTCAGCAGCATCAACTGAGCCTGAACTAGTGGTGAGGAAGTACTTGGAAGAGCTGAAAGATGCCCCTGCTGATGAGGTGAGTGTGGGAATCCAAACAAACATAACAGAATTTTCCCCCAAATTAGGGAAGAATGCAAAAAGACCCCCAGGATTCCTGTGTACTGGACAAGCCATGCCTAAAATGTGAGACAGTTCCTTGGAACAGAAGTTAGACCCACCTCTTATCCCTTAAGTTGAGCATTATTTAGTCTAGAGAAGAGAAGATTGGGGAGGAGGGAATTTGATAAAGGGGTTCATTAAGGAGAAGTGCCAAATTCTGCACTTAGGATGGAACAATCCCATGCACCGGTGCAGCCTGAGGACCAACCAGCTAAGCAGCAGCTCTACAGAAAAGGAGCTGGGGGTTACCATGGACAGTAAGGTGAATATGAGCCAACAGTGTGCCCTTGTTGTGAAGAAGCTTAACAGCATACTGGGCTGCATTACTAGGAGTGTTGCCAGCAGATCAAGGGAAGTGATTATTCTTTCCCTCTGTTTGCCACTGGGGAGGCCACATCTGGAGTACTGTATCTAGTTTTGCCCCCTCCTACAGAAAGGATGTGGACAAATTGCAGAGTCAGCAGAGGGCAACCAAAATGGTTAGGGGGCTGGGGCACATGATTCTTGGGGAGAGCCTGAGGGAACTGGGCTTATTTAGTCTGCAGAATAGAAGACTGACGGGGGATTTAATAGCAGCCTTCAACTACCTGAAGGATGGTTCCAAAGAGGATGGAGTTCACAGGTGACTGGTAGGGAGGGCATATGCCCCCCCTGAGATTGGCCCCCGACTTGGCACTGCTTAGGTCAGGGCAGTTTTTTTGCTGCATGGGCCTGCAGTGTATTGTGGGGGTGCACTAAGCCATGGCACAACAGTGGATATGGGGCATTTGGACTGGGCCTGCCCACAAAATGTGCCCCCCACCCCAGACTCGGGGGGCACCAGTCGCCACTGAAGGAACTAGACTGTTCCCAGTTGTGGCAGGTGACAGAACAAGGAGTAATGGCTTCAATTTGCAGCAAAGGAAACTTAGGTTAGATTTTAGGAAAAACTTTCTCACAGGAGGGTAGTAAAGCACTGGAACAGGTTACACAGAGAGCCTGTGCAATCTCCTTCCTTGGAAGTTTTTAAGACCCAGCTAGACAAAGTCTTGGCTGGGGTGATCTTGTTGGAGATGGTTCTGCTTTGAGCAGAGGGCTGAACTAGATGACCTCCTGAGGTCCCTTCCAACCCTAATTTCCTATGATTCTGTGATAACAGTCTTCAAATACCTAAAGGGTGGTCTATCAAGAGGATGGAGATAATCTTCTTCTCTATAACTATAGAAGACAGGACTAGGAGCAATAGCCTCAAACTGAAGGAAATTTAAGTTGACGAAATGTAGGGAGATCTTTCTGACTAGGAGGATAGTCAGCCATTGGAAGTTGTGAAATCTCCATTCCTGGGAATTTTCAAGAGTAGGTTAAACAAACACTTTGGCTGGGATGGTTTAGTTGGGGATGATCCTGCCCTGAACAAGGGACTGAACTAGATAGCCTTGTGAGGTCCCTTTCCAGCCGTACTTTCCTATGATCCTAAGTAGAGCTCCACTGATATAGGCAAGTTGAAATCTGATCCTATGCTGCTATCATTTGCAATTATGATGTACTGCCTTCCCAGCAAATGAGCTGCAGTGGTCATAGAAATGTCCTGTTTGTTTTTTTAGCTTGTGCTTGGGAAGTGTTTACACCACTGTAAGCCAGGGGCTGGTACTTAACCATGTACTTCAGTGACCTGTACCCTAGGTGGGGCAGAAGCAAGGTGGTGAAAATCCGACTATGTGTTTAACTCCTGTTAGATTACTATTTAAAAATCAACCCTTCTTCTTAGCAAGATGGTTTCCAGGGAACACCCTCTGCTTCTTGACCACTATGCACTTGCTCCCACCATGGAACCGGTGGTGTTGCCTCCTTTGTTGCCCTGAGCAAAATTGTGGGGTGGGGAACACCCAGGGATATGTCTGGGACACAGGGCAAAGCAAGGGGGCTCTCAGGTCTTGACAACTGCAGGGCTCCAGCTCCACAGGGAGGGGAAGGACACCAGAGTGGAGCCGAAGTAGCTCTAGAGTTCTGATAGCTTTGGGGAAAGTTGTTCCCCAGCTAGGGAGTTAAACCTCTTGCCTACCCCCCTAGCCTTCCCAAAGATGCTGCCAAATACCATGTTGAATGAAGGAATAAAGTGCCTAATTCGGCAGCACGGTGGGTGTCACCTGTATTCACCCCATTTCTGTCCTTCATAGCATTTAGCTGCCAGGGCCAGAGAATCTCCTTGATGTCACTGCCCAGCTCCTAGCTCCTCCCCTCACAGCCTGAGCCTGTAGCTCAGGGGTGGGCAATTATTTTGGGCGGAGGGCCGCTTACTGAGTTTTGGCAAGCTATCGAGGGCCACATGGCAGGCAGCCAGGGGCAGATAAATACTAATTTTCTAAATTTTTTAGGGGCCCCGTGGGGCCTGATCCTAAACACACAGTCGGATTTTCACCACCTTGCTTCTGCCCCACCTAGGGTATAGGTCACTGAAGTACATGGTTAAGTACCAGCCCCTGGCTTACAGTGGTGTAAACACTTCCCAAGCACAAGCTAAAAAAACATGGCCTGGCAGGCCACATCCGGCCCACGGGCCGCATTTTGCCCACCCCTGCTGTAGCTGTTGGACTAGCAGCATAACTACTTCTATTTTGGTACCCCCCCAACCCCCATCAATCAGCACCTGAGACTGGTGCCCCCTCATCCTTCCCTAGTTACACTCCTGCGTGGAACTTGTATTCTCCAGAATCCATCTGTCAGTTTGAGACTGTTCAACCTTTCCTGTGGTTGAGGGAAGTGGGCAAGTAGCTAGGAGCCAGCTGAGGATGCTGACCTTAGGTCTGAGATTTGCGCAGGGCTGTACCAGGTCTTGCTGGAGCATGTAGGAGGCAGATTTTCTGCACAGTGTGATGCAAATATTCTGCGGGCAGAGGCATCCCAGTGTTTTTTTCCCTTGCAGATTACTCATCGGGGAAGGAAACTGCTTATTCAGCCATTAAGTGAACTTCAGGATCCCAAGAGCTAGCTTTCGATCTGAGATCTCTGAGGGAGAATACATAGTGCCACTTGGGGGGTCTAGAAGGCAGTTATTGTGTGCTTTTTCTGGCCCAGTGCTAAAGCTGTAAGAGATTTTCCTTTCTTTTCACTGGGAAAGGAATAGATTAAACAGGGATGGAAACCAAAGTAGCAAATCCCATTCCCTGACCTGCACCAGCTCAGCCCTCCTAGCATCTCTCATCCTGTATCTGTGAGACTGGTCTCTTGAAATCATCACCACCCTGTGCACATGCTAGAAATCCCCTGGCAAACTTTCTATCCCCTCATTCCTGTTTTGGACACCTGTGAGTCAGTGGTCTCCCATGCAGAGGCAGCCCAGAACTTTGGGGTTTTACAGTACATGGGCTATTGGAAAAACAACAATGTGGATTACTGCAGGAGGGTCCCTGCATCAATTGGACTAATGATGGGGAGGCATAAAACTTAAAGGAGCTTCTTTTTCCCCCCTCCAAATAGGAAAGAATCATGGTTTTCCCAAGAGGTAAAAACTAGGAAGGGGCGGGATTTTTTCAAAGGGGGTTATTAATAACATGAAAAGTGCATTTGCTGTGTACTGCCTCTGGTAAGTTGATGCACCAAGTTCAGTGCCTTTAATATAAAATAATATTGCTGCCTTTTGATTCAAGGATTGCATCATCTGTATGGAGAAGCTAGCATCACCTTCTGGCTACAGCGATGCATATGAGTGCAAGATAATCAGACCTGAAACTGTGGGGCGACTGGCAAAATGCCAGCACACTTTCCACCTACTCTGTGTGTTGGCCATGTACACCAATGGGAACAAGGTACTGAACTACCCCGTCTCACTGACTTGCAGGGTGAGGCCAAACCCAGGAGTGGGGCCCAGCACTGCAGATACTAAAGTCTTGTAGCTGTGTGCTTCTAATGGTGGCCCTCTTTCCTCACAGGATGGGAGCTTGCAGTGCCCCTCCTGCAAAGCCATCTATGGAGAGAAGACTGGTACTCAGCCAAAAGGGAAGATGGAGGTGTCAACTTTCCCTCGGTCCCTCCCTGGCCATGAAGACTGTGGAACAATACAGATTGTGTACCACATCAGTAGGGGAATTCAGGTACTTGGGTAAAGGTAACCCTGTTACTAGGGAGCACTAAGTCCAGGAAGTATATGGAACTGGCTCAACAGCCATCTTTTCCAAGTACTAACCAGCTGACTCGATTTCTCTTCTCTTCCTCAGTAGGAGCTTGTTTGAGTTGCCCCTGATGTCGATAGGAATTGCTTTGGGCAATCGGATCAAATGATTCAGAGACTCAGATCCATCTTAAACCAAGATATTTGGAGCAGGGGGAGGGGAATAATTTAACCTCATGGCCACGCAGCAGCTTTGAGTATTGCTCAATCACAATATTTGTGGCCATGGAACTCTTAAAGGAAGGCCTTTATTTACTTGGGAGCTACTGGGCTCTCTTCCCTACTGGCTTTCACCTGATGTCGGTGTTAATGCTTGTACAGTGGTGCTGTGGAATTGCTAGCAGCGTTTCCACAAGCACTGCACAGGTGTGAATGGACTCACAAGATATGAATTGGGCAAGATTTGGATCAAGTAGTTTGTAAACTGAGCCATCTGAAGTTCATATGAACTAGACATGGCCAAGAGGTTGGTTCCTAAATCTTATTTCTCCCAAAGCTGGAGTGTATTCATACCATGACTTATAATTTTTTTTTGAATGCTTGCTGGATAATTGAGTCTACCAGCATCTGAAAGCCACAAAGTTCTCTTGGGACATGCCAACCTCTGAGAAGAGATCTGATTTGCTTTACAAGGGATTAGGTGGCCTCTTAAGTAGACCCAAGGACCTCCCTTGTACTGAAAGTCTGGCTTCAGACAGGACTATCTTGAATCCTTCTGCTATTTGAACCTTTTTAATTATTTCCTGGCATCAGCCTATGTAAAGTTGTAAGAATTATTATAGCACATGTTGCCTTTCTCTGTTGCAGGGTCCAGAGCACCCCAATCCAGGGATGCCATACACAGCAAGAGGCTTTCCCCGTTACTGCTACCTACCAGATAATGAGAAGGGCAAAAAGGTAACTGGCTTGTCTGATAATTGCTGTCCTGGTAACCTTTTCACTTTGGGCCCACACACGTTTGTTTTTAGCCTAAAATGAGCCATGTCTAAAACATTTCCATTTTGTGGAGCCAACTGAATTACCTTAACTGATCTGACATGGTTGGAGAGCATATTCCAGAAGCTCAGATCTGCTAGCAAAGCTTCCTTGTTGTTTTTCCCCTGTCCCATCTCCAGGTCCTTGAGCTATTGAAGGTGGCCTGGAAGAGACGCCTGATTTTCACGGTGGGCACATCTAGCACAACTGGTGAGAGTAACACAGTGGTTTGGAATGAGATCCACCACAAGACAGAGATGGACTCAAATCTCAGTGGCCATGGCTACCCTGACCCCAACTACCTGGACAATGTGCTGGCGGAGCTGGCAGCTCAGGGTGTCACCGAGGACTGCTTGAGACCATGAGTTGCTCCAATCCTGGATTTGTACAGCGTCTGTGCATTGCACACTCAATGCCTACTCGAGCCTGTGAATGGCAGCTAGTGCACTTATTCCTGTTGCCTTAAGTTCCTGCATCTAATCACTTGTCACACTGAGCAATAACACTAAAGCCACATGTTCTGTACAGTCTGTTTTCTGCAGAGAAGGCTATTTTTGTATAATCAAAGGTCCTGCAAGTGTACATTGTAGCACTGATGCTGCAGCCAGGGCACACTTTGGAACATGTTCATTCGGTGGCTAAGCCTCTCCTTTCCCTGCGTGCTTCAAAAGCACTTGGGCAGGCATGACTCTTGCCCAGGTGCTGCCTTGGGGGGAGGTCTTGCTGCCTTTGGATCTGCAGCAAGTGGAAAGAGATGTCCTTGCTTGTCCTGCCAGCGAGCTGCAACTGCGCCTCACTCAGGCACTTTAGGGTACTGCGCCTTCCCCTGTTGCTGGTTTAATACGTATTACTTTTGTGTTGTGGTCATAATAAATGCTGCGTTGCCATGGAGAATTGCTGATTAGCCTTGAAACAACATCCAGTGCTTTTGATGTTTCTTTCTTAGACGTGGCTCTTCTGATGGAGCTCGTCCTGGACTCCCTGCAGCATCCAGCAGTGTTTGTTCACCAAGTGAATGGCTGCCTCTCTGGATACAACAGGGCTTTTCTCAGCAGTGCAGCCCAGGCCTCTTAAAGGAGTGTCATGGACATGGTGACCTATTGCAGACTAATCCACTGCCTGTCCCAGGAGAAGGAAGGCTCCTTAGTAGACTGGTTCTGTGTCCTTTTTTCTTTCCTGAGAAGACTTCTCATTGTGCTGCCTTAGAACACAATCAATTTTATTGTGTTGGGGTAGGGAGGAGTTGGCACTTTCCTTGTAAAAGCCCTCCCAGTGGTGACATGGCCTTAGAGAAAAGAGGGTCATCTTGTTCCCTAAAATGATTTGGCTGATTTGACTTGGGACAGGAATTATTTTTAAGGAAGAAGTGAAGTGTCTAGCTTCCAAGGCAGGTCCTGAGCCCTAGTTTGATTCTCTGCACAGGCTCTTGTTCTTTGTCCTGTAGGATAGAAAAGCTATAGGCCTGTGTGTAGGAACCAGCAGCTGCAGTGTTCCTGAGGTGGTGAGGGGAGTGTGCAAAGGGCCACCTTCAGTTAAATGTCAATCGGGGTTTGCCTTGCTCAAAAGGTGACTTCTGGTTGGGCTAAATGCCCCTGTTTCAAAAGGCATTAGATGCATCTAATTTTAACTAAAAACCTTTGCCTCAGCCCCTGTGGACAGTGCTCTAATCAGGCTAGTGCAGTCTTCCCTAATCAAGCACCTTTTCCGTGACGCTGTGGGCTATACAATGTGGGGGGAAGTTGACCATCGTATATGTGTGCTGTTGCCTCTCTCAATGGAGCAAGTCACTTGGTGAAGCCAGCTGTGGCTGGGTATCTGCTGCAGAGTCCTAGTTGGTGCTATACCTCTGCAGCCTTCCCCAAAGATGATCTTAGGTGGCTTCTGAAGGGGTGAAAGTGTCTCCCTTTCTTTGTCACCTCCAGCTTAAAACAAGGGTGCAGGGAAGAGCAGGGGGTAATTGCTTCAGTAAAACAAACTGGAAAACCCCCAGTGCTGGCACTTCTCAGACCCTGGGGTAAACTTTGAAGTCACTACTGTCTGGCCCTTTCCTGCTGCATGTAGTTGAGCTGCCTGGGTAAGGGGCTCTCCCTTTCTCTGACTTGTAGAATTAGAAAAGGTAATGTTGCAAGCATGATAATGGAGAGAAGGGAGGTTGGTGCCACCGTGTGGCTGTAGATAGGACTTGTTTCAGTAAGCTTTCCTGGAGACAGACCTGCCTTTTAAATGCCATGGGTAGCAATTACTTCTCCTTTCCAGGCAAGAGTAATTTAGTAACTTGCTCTCACTCCACGCAGTGCTCTAGTTGATTACAACTGTCAAAGCACAGGGGCCCTGGGAAAGCATTAGTGGAGCAATCAAAGTCAGGTTGCTGCCACTTTATCCCAAAGCAATAACCATGTCCAGGGTAAGCGAAAGGATCAGCCCCTTCTCAAGCCAGAAAGATTATAGCTCTGAAACACATTGATATCACACTACTTTGTCTCTGCTGTCCCTTAGCCTAATTCTCCTCCTTGTAGGCAGCTGCTGCTAGCTGTAGCTGTGTAACTTTGAGCCCCCATCAGCATCTTTATTAGATTTGTTCCATGAAGTCCCAGAACACAGGGGCTCCTTGCTCCTGCACTTGCCTGTCCCATGTCAGGTTTTCGCAAGCTAACACCTAAATTAGGAGCTAGCGGACAGATTTTAGGTGGGATAATTTCTCAGTGTTAGTTCATGATTTAGCTGGCAACTAAGGGTGTGCCCCCAAGACTGCACACATGCAATTTGCAGCACTGCAAACCTCACATGCTGCACATGCATGCATTCGCCACACTGCTAATCAGTAGCTCAGCAGGGTTTTTTGACACTGGGAAATCCCAGTGACAAAAAATACACCAAAAAAAGCACCACAGCATACATGGCTGTGGCATACGCAACTCAAAACCAAAGCCTGGCTGCCTGCCAGGTTCCACGTGCCCAGATCACTGCCACTGAAGCCCCAAGAGGCCCCCAGGTAAGGCTGCTGGGCTAACCCAGGTGTTGGCCCCAGCTTCCCCTACCCTACCTGGAGCAATTTGCCATGTGCCATAGTGCATGTGCAGGGGCATACCTGGGGACAACTACTGGCAGCACAAATACATGCTGCTGCTACTTGTCCCCAGGCAAATGCACATTCTCACTTGTGGGATGCACCCTAAGTGTCCATTTAGAACCAGTCCCTTCCAGTTAGACACAGAAAGTGCAACCTTCTTTTGCTTGTACCACCAAAAAGTTAAGGTGGCCCTAAAGACAAGAGACAGGGCAGGCCTGTCTCTACTTGAGAGGGGTTGAGCAGCTTTCTCTGTTCAACGTGATCGCTGCCCTTTGAATCAGTAGACAGGTGACTTTTAGTCAAGGGGCCTATATCCTAATGTGGAAGCACTTTTATGGTCGACCCTCCAGCACCTCTAAGAGATCAGAGCAGAGGTACTAGCTCTGTTCACCTAGAAGCCATCCTCCTAATTGTTCAACCAAGAAGAGCAGTAAAGCTGAGGAAAACAAACCCATGGGATTTCTTAAGTGTTTGTTTCCCTCAGGATGCATCTATACTAGTGTCAAAGGGGAGTGGGGGGTTGCAAGCTTTGCGATGCCTGGTTTTAAAGGGTCATGATGGTCCTTAATGAAGACAAGACTGTGGTGTCCTGTGTGTAAGATAAAGAAGAGTAAAAGTCTGGTGAGGGATGAGGAGTAGTGAGCCCAGAGCTGAGTGGCTGGAGGTCAGCTCCTGCAGAGCTCCATATTCAAAGTGGGACTGATGAAGCTCTTGGGTGTAAGGCAAGGAGTGGAAATGGCCAAGGTGAGTCTGCTGTACAGGCTGCCAGAGCTGTGCAAACAGGAAGCAATGCCTGACCTGATCTCTCATTAGCTTACAGGTGGAATCTAGGCCTCTTACATGACTTCTTGGCTGAGCTGGGGGTTGAGCTGGTGTTTATGCAACCAGCTGAATCATGACATCTTTGGAGATATTAGCTTAATACTTATCCTGTGGAAAGTATTTTGTGGCTCAGGTGGGTTACAAGCTGCTTGCCTTTTAGGATGCTGGATTGAATCCAGATCCTGCCATAAATGGCCCTCGGAGCTTGCTTTGCATTTCAGCAGAGAAGATTTTGGAAGTGTGTGAAGGAAAAATAGCAGGGGCATAAGAAGGCCCAAGCAGCATTGTCATGGTGCATAAAGGTGGAGCGCTGCTGGGCAGGGAGGGTGCTTTACATGCCTTTGCTATCTAAACCTGCTGGGGGGCTTTTGGCTGACTGCTGCATGGGAATCGGGAAGTAGTTGAGGGATGAGGCTGGTGGTATTCTATGGCGGGGGGGTCCAACCTGTGGCCTTATTTGATCCTCCTTACGATGCTGTCAGACCAGGTGATGCTCAACTTCCCAGCGAGGCCGGCTCTGCACATGGGGGATGCATCAGCCTTGTGCAACACTTGGAACCCATTTGCAGGGCAGAGGGGAACAGCAGCTCTTTGGGGGTCGTGTTTATTCTGGGCCTGTGAGGCGTCTGCCACAATAGCGTCTGTGGCAGGGGCTTGTAGTTGCTATTGTAGTGCAATAATCATGTCTCCTCGTATCCTCCTGCTAAACCCTGCAGCAGCTGGCTCTGTGCCCAGGGCGGCTCCCCTGCAAGAGAATCCTGCTTTTAATCCGTTTCCACCTTCCTGGGCTCAGGCCCTGCTCCTGCATATACTGGCATCCAGGCATGAGCCACAGTTACCCTTTCTCAGTGACCCAATCCCAGGTGAGTCTGGCCTACTGCCATGCTTGCAGTCAAGTGCATGTGTGTGTGTGTGCATGTGTGTCGGCAGGAAGAGGCATTAACGAAGTGGCACATCTTGCTTGATTTATATGGGAGGAAGAGCCACTGTTCACCCGTAGAATGCTGCTTAGTTCGATAGTGTCTTGTAGCAGCCTCAGAAGCCATAGTACAAGGGGATGCTGAGGTAAATTGGGGTCTACAACCCACCTTGCCTTGCTCTGCTTCCTCTCTCCTGCCTCTCGCTGGCACTACCAAGGGGTGGGCAGAACAGAGACCAAATTGGGTGTGGGGAGAAGGAAGGAGGTGCTGTTTTTGTGACTCCATGGCACAGCAGGGCTCCATGCTGAAGAGGCACCAAAGGTCCTGAGGAGGAAGGGGGGCCATTACTGACTTGGAGGTGCGACACCATCACCGCAGTGGGGAAGGAGAGGGGCTGCTGGGAGGGAGGGAGTCAGGAAAGGAGGAAAGAGTCTAGAGTCAAAGCCATTTTCCTCCAGGGACAGGTGTGCTGCCCCACAAGCTGTGATGTGGGGAGGCTCTCTGTGAAAGCTAGGTAGTCCTGAGGCCTTAGAGCAATGGCCGTCACTCAGCCAGGGTGCCAGGGCACCCAGAGGTGCCATAATGTCTTTTGCCATGAGGTGTGAGATATGCAGGTATGAGGGTCTTAAAGGCCTTTACAGAGGGAGGGCCAAATGCCTTGTTAACTGTTATTGCAAATTGAGGCACAGAGTGGGACCATGACTTGCCCAAACTTACAAAGTGGGCCAGACACCCTTTCCCCTTAAGCCCAGGGCAGAGCTCCATCCACTCAACATGCCTGCCCCATCCCAGCAAAGCAGCAGGGCACTGCCTCATCCAGCCACAGCCTCCTGATGCAGCTGGATCCCTGTTTACCTTGGTGCTGGTGCTCTGTGTTTGGGAGTGGGGGTGTTGATCACATTAATAAGCACCCATCTGAAAGCATGGGCAGTCCCAGACTGTTGAAGACCGCAGGGAGCCCATTGGAAAAGCCCTTACCCAAGTAACCGAGCTCTGAGCACTCTGTGCACTCGCCTTCATGCCACGGGCCTGAAGGGAGGAATGAATCAACTGAGCTGCTCAAGAAGATGTACGGATGATTTCCCTTTGGGAATTGGGGCTCCTGGGCAAGCAGGGAGAGAGGGGAGAAGGAGTCTTTTGGTCTCTTTCCTTCAGTACAATGTAGCTACCCTGCCTGCTTGGGTCTAGGCAGCATTTGCACACCTGCAGTGCTGTAGGGCAGGGGTGAGCCGAGGAGCAGAGCACGGGGCAGATGGGAGAGATACTTCGCTCTTCCAGTGCCATGCCCGGGGTAGGGCTGGGGACAGGTGCAGGGCGGAGGAGTTCTGCAATGCCATGGGACAGGTCTGGGCTGTGGAGCAGACGATAAGGACAGGTCTGGTCAAATACCTGGTTAACTGTTGTCATTGCCTCCAGTGCAGTCTCCTTCCCCCTGTCTCACTCACAAAGTTTCTTTAACCCTCATTCATTCTTGCAAATACTCTGCATTTGAATGAAGCAGGCTACTTGTTTGTTAGGTGTGTTGTAGGAAGTGCAATCTGAGACATGCTGACTGAATGATGGGGAAATGAAACTGAGCCAACCTATGTCTGGACTGGACTGTTTAGCCTCCTTCTGCTGACAGCAGTGTCTGAGGAGAGGAGCTATGTGGGTCCCTGCACTGCTGGCTTTCCCACTATGCACCAGCAATGAGCACTGTTAAAAATGAGGCAGTTTATTACTGATGGAGAACTGATCCTGTATGTATGTGAGTGGAGCATCTGAATGGGAGACTTGGGTTGCAGATGCTACTCAGAGCAATGACTCTCCCATTGCCACATGCACAACACAGGGCAAACCCCCATCCCACTGAGGTTTGTGGCCAATTGCCCACCTACTCTTTAGGAGGTCAGCAATCAGCACATTGACCGCCCCCCCTGCAGTTCAACTGCACTGGGTGGATCCTTTTGTAATGAGCATCTGCAACAATACCATCATGCAGCCCAGCCAATACAGCTTCCTTAGCTGTGTCCCTGCCCAGGCTGTGTCTGTGACAGGTCGGGGTTTTTACCCCAGCTCTACCAGTGGCCTGCTCATTGACTTCATGCAAGTTGCTTCTTCTTTATGTGCCTCAGTTTCCTCATTTGTAAAATGGGAATAACAACAGTGCCCTCCTTTGTCAAATGGTTGGAAACTTACCATTGAAGGGGCCTGTTGCAGCAGCTGGTGTGTTTAATTCTCTATTAGGCCTCATGATCACTGTGCTACTTTTTTCTGCCTGATTGCCAAGCTAGTGCTGGGATCTGGAGGGGTCTTTTAGCTTTGGGAGATTATGGTTGGGCTTGTGGGCTGCATGGGCCAGCATGTGTCTAGACACCACCAGTGAGTGATCTGAGATTAGAGCTAACACAGTAGCCATTGTTAGTGAGTCTATTGAACCCAATACTCTATTAAGAAAACAGCAAGTAGCAGGCAGGTTCCTAAACAAATGTGGGAGCTGCAGAGCAGAGGGACTGCGTGGGACTGCTAGTATGGGTGCTCTTCCTGCAGCGTGGGCAAAGGAATTGGGGCTACCAGGTGGTTCCAGCTAGAGACCAGAAGCCAGAGCCTCAGCTTGGCACATCCCATTGACCCCACTCTGATGCATGTGTCCTCTTGCCTGGTCTTCTTCTGCTGGCACTGTCACTAGGACCCTGTGGGAGAAGACCCCTTTTGCAGATGGCTTCCCTCTGTGAGGGACAGATCCTGTTTTTGATTTTTTGGAAGCAAACAGGGTTCCAAGATGCATGGGAAGAAGAAAGAAAGAAAGAATGGAAATTGTAGAATTTCTTAAAACAGCTAATTGGACCGAGGCCCGATCAGTTTGGCCAAACTCAGCTACATCTCAGTGCAAGGGAAATCACAGCCAGAAGGTCACAAGGTCTGACTTTGTTTTCTGGAAACACGATTAAACTATTTTGTGCATGACTATCTCACCATTCCCCTTACTGCATGCACACGGCACTCACGCAGCTACGTGCACAAGGGAAGGGCCTGAGATCCAGTTTTGTGTTTATCAAATGAGCTTTTTTCAGCTCTAAGGAATGTGAAATGGGGCCTCATGGCATTTCAGCTCCTGATGAGTATCAGTATAAAGAGAAAGCTTGACAGCACTTTGTGTTCACCTCCCAAATATCCTTCTAAGATGGAAGTTGCTCAGGAAGAACAAATGCTGGGGTTTCTGTGGGCACCTCTGGGACCAGATGCTTTACCATGATGCATACAAAGTGTGTGAAGTCCATGGCAAAGCTCCCAGTGACTCCTGGCAGCTTATCCTCCTCAAGATGTGATGCCATGTACGGTAATGGTGTCATCATCATTTGCACTGGGGTCACTGGCTCAGACCCAGAGGTCTCATTTTTTCCTGCTGGGCTCAGTCCTTGGAGCAGATGTACTTGTGGACTTCTTGGGGCTCACCATCTATGTCACGATGGCCTGTGACCTCGGAAGACTGGACTTGGTAGTCAGAGTGGTCCCTTATAGTCCTGTGTTCCTCATTCCCCTGGAAGAATACACTCCAGTGGTGGATTGTTCCCATTCTGAAAGGCAAATTCATTCAGGCAGGTTTCTGCTACACTGTCCAACTTGCCAAGAATGCCAAAAATGCAGTGTAAAACCAGAGCTGAAGCTGGTTTCCAGTGCCTCCCCACTGGCATGCCTGGAGGGCAGAGCGACAACGTAGGAGGCCCAGAAACACATGCAGCACAGCAAGGAATATCAGAAAATAACATGGTCCAAGGGAAGAAAAACATCCTATGGGGAGAAGCAGGATCTGTGACCTAGGACCTAAACTGTGGCAAATGCTGGTGCCTCAGTCATTGGCAGCCTTCAGCACGGGACACACAGGGGCCTGGTTGGCAGAGGTGCTTCACACCCACTGCCCAGTTAAAGCCCAGTTTACCACTCCAGTTACAGAGCCACAAGTGCTCAGCTCCTGAGCCAACCAGGACTGGGCACCTCCTTTGTGAATTCTGGGCCTGGGTTCTCTGTTCCTGGGTTTCTCCATCTATAAAGTGAAGGCTGGATCCACCCAAGCTGCAAATTTTGAGGCCCATTAATGAAAAAAAACTCCCTCAATTTGCTTTTCATCCTGTCTCTCTCCGTAACTGGGCAGAGGCCTAAGCACCTCTGACTTGGGGTTGTAGCTGAATGTCGCCATAATGTAAGGTGTTTGGGCACAAGGGGCAGCTTGGGGCCTGCCCACCCTAACCCAGGTCAAGAGTGCTGCATCTGAGTTCAGGGTGGGTGGTCTTCCAGGTGAAACATTAGGCCAAGACTCAGAAAATTTGGAAGGACCACAGACCCCCCTATGGGATGACTTGACCACATGGGGCTGGGTTCTCAAGGGCTGAGTGTCTGCAATGGACACATTTCCCAAAGAACTCAGCTCCTGTTCAGGCAGATCTTTTTTAGAGATCAGTACCCATCATATGGAAATTCTGGCTGAGCTGTGGGGACCAAGTGCTTCTGAGCCTCATTTCCCCTTCTCCGGGACGTGGGTGATGATAACACTGTCCTACCTCAGAGGAGCTTTGTGAAGGTAACTCCTCTGGGCCTGGTGCTCACAGGACTGAGGATGGCACCTGTAAGGGTGACAGCAAATCCCCTATAATTCACAGCACTTAAGGCTGAAGGGACTATGAGATTCATCCTGTCTGGCTTCCAGTCTAACCCAGAGACCCTTATCCTGTTGAACCAAACAAGCAGGTTCACAGCTGGGCAGGGCTCAGATCTAGGGTCCCAGCTCCTACCTGCCTGCAGTATCGCTAAGCCCCAACAGAGCTGGTGAGGGATTGAGCAGCTGGGTGTCAGCTGGAACAAAGCTGCATACACCAGCTAGGACAAGGCCTAGCCTCAGATACTTTTGCTCCTTTGTTGCAAATGTGAGTGGAAGGTCA
The DNA here is from genome assembly GCF_000455745.1 of Alligator sinensis. Lineage (NCBI taxonomy): Eukaryota > Metazoa > Chordata > Crocodylia > Alligatoridae > Alligator > Alligator sinensis. Next base: position 212,627 of record NW_005842613.1, on the reverse strand, counting down.
CAGCTCCCTGCAAGTCCAGCCCAGCTGCTAAAAGGGTATTGTTCATCCTCCCACTCCTACCCAGCCAAAGGGGATGGCCTCATACCCTAGTCTGGCTGCTCTGTTTTCAACAGGGGGGTTGAGCGCTTTGGAAGAACCAGCCTGACCTGTTTGCTATCAGGACTGGATCCTCCCAAGGGGGACAGGAGGTGGGAGGGATGCAGGGTGGGGGAAAGAGGAGGGACACCAGACAACCTCGGGGTTGGGTTGTGGGGAAAGATCCTACCCTCGTCGTCCTCTTCACACCAGTACACTGGGCAGCGGGAGAGGCAGCGTGACCTCAGAGGTGTCTGCTCCGATTCAGAGGAAAGCTCGGGGAGAACCAGTGCTACGATGGAGCTGCCCCTGGTGCTGCTGGTGCTGACTGGGAGCTGCCTGGTCAAGGGCCTAGGTAAGTTTTTGTTACTACAGGGGATGTTATCAGGTGCTGCCTTTCCTTTGTGAGGAGTGGCTGAAGGCTGTGGGGAGGGAGAGCTCTAGGAGCCGACAGGTTTTTTCTGCTAAATCCATAATGGAAGAAGGGAATTTGGTGGAGATGGGGCGTTCCTCTCCAAAACATCAGTCGGGGAGACATGAAACCCCTTGTATCCTACAGCTGTTGAATGGCTTTGCATTAAGATCACTGCGCCTGCTGCTCTTGGGGAAGCGTTTGAGGCCTGATCCAAAGCTCACTGGAGAGAGTGGAAAGACCCACCGATTTCCACTGGGCTTTGGGTCAGCTGCATGGTGAGTGCCTCGGGACCAGCTTGCTGCCAGAGGCAGGTGGCCCTGGCATCAGCATGGAGCTGGGCTGTGTTCCCACCCCTGGCTTTCACTTGGCTAGAGGGACCTCTGGGTCTTCTCTCCCTGGGCAGTCACACAGCCTCAGAGTAGCAGGGAGAGCTGGGCCTCTGAACTGGGCATCTACTGTTTGGATTTGCTAATGTGGGCAAGGAGCTGGGCACCTCTTGGAAGAGACTGAAACCAGGGCCACCTGCAGCTCTGTGGTGAAATGAAGCTCATGGAACCAGTCCGTTCCCCCTGGCCCAGCGTCTACACTGGGTAGCTATGGCAATAGTCAGCTGCAATGAAGGGGGCATGGAGCTGAATGGGCTGTGGAGACTGAACGGTCTTCTCATGGTGCAAGTGGCCTCTCCACACCAGGGCTGGGGCCCATTGGCCCTGCTGGTGTCCATGCTGTACCCATCTGGGTCAGGGATTGTAAGCTGTCTGGGGCAGGGGATATCTGTATCTTGGGCCTCATTGACAGCAGCAAGTGCCTCATTGCAACTACAACACAACTGAGCAATAAAGACTCCGGGGTCCAGAGCTGCCAGTCCAGCAGCCTGTTCAGTCACAGAGGACTACGGGGCTCCTTTAGAACTGGACTGGGCAAGCACTGGCCCATGGCCTGTGAGGGACAATTTGGAAAGGCCTGGACAGGAGCAAGTACAACCGGTTACACCTCTGCGATTAGCACCAGCAGATATTCAGGTGATACTAGTTTGAGCCGTGAACTCCCAGAGACATGTGAGGGGAACTGGTGAAAGCATTAGTTTAGCAGTTCTCCTCTTTCATGCTCCTCCCCAAGTCCATCCCTGCTGGCCCCAGGCTCCGGCTGCTTTTGGAGTTCTGGGATCGAGCCCCACAGCCCCTGCTGGGCACCAGACATCTTTAAACCTCATGTACTTCCCACACAAAGCACAAGAAGCTGCTGAGATCTTTCCAGACATGCATGCGTGTCCAGCAAGACAGGCTGGGTAGGGGGTGGGCAGGCAGGGAGACACTGGAAGGACCACGGCAGGCGAGCATGCTGGAAGAGGAGGTGAGCAGGTGTTTGGGGGCTTGCTTACTTTGTTGGAGGAGGATGGGGATGGTCTCCAGAGGTTTGGAAGTTAGGATAGGGCAGAGCTCTAGTAGCCTGTTCATCTGCTTTGCAGGAAGCCCTTTCCCAGGTTGAACCGTGGGGGCATCAGTCACATTGGTGCCCAGGGCACAGATCAGCTGGCACAGATCAGTGTTGCTCTATTGTAGGCAGCAAGCAATGCCTTTTTGCCTCTGGAGCCCTGCCAGCCTAGAGCAAAGAAGGAGCCAGCCCAGAATGCCAGCAGGAGCCTTGAAAGCGAATGCAGCTGAGGCACAGTCCCTGATTTAGGATGACAGGGACCTCCAAGATTGCATGGTCCATCCCCTGCACAGACACAGGATTTCCTGCTCCCAAACTAGCCCAGGCAGCTGTCTGGGGTTGGTTTGAGGCACCTGGTTTGTCCATTTATCACTTGGCAGTGAGGCAGTGAAAATCCAAATGGTGCTAAGCCTCACCCTGCACATGCCTGTGGTCTTTTATTCCCAGTGCAACTTCTGATGGATCCCCCATGCAGTGGAAAAGGGGAAGGCTTGAACACCGTCTCTCTCTGGCCCTACCATGTGTTCCCCTTACTGGCACTTACTGTGTTCCCCTTTGTGGTCCCCCAGAGCTCGTGCCCTACACGCCGCAGATCACAGGCAACTCCCTGGAAGGGAAGCTCACAGCTTCCACCTTCAGCCTGGACCAGCCCATCTGCATCTTCGATCAGTATGTGAACGCCACTGATGACATCTGGCTAGTTGTTGCCTTCGCTAATGGTATGTGCTGCTAACCTCACTGTACCTCTTGCTCGTTTGACTTTACTTGCATTAGGACACACTGTCTGTCAAGGAGGAACACCACTGCCTCTACTTACCTTCTGCTTCCTTGGTCCCATTTGAACTCTGCCTCTTCTCTAGGGGGCACCGGTTTGTAGCTCCACTGTCTTTCCCACCTAATCTATAGCCACTGGGGTAGCAAAGGCAGCCTGGGCAGGAAAAGGCACTGAGAGGCCTAGGCACTCATCCTGGCTCTGCTACTGGCTTACTCTGTAGCTTTGAGCAATTAATTCACTTAGGCTTGAATTTCCAGAATGACTTCTGATGCCCAGGGCCTCAAGATTGAGAGATCTAAGATAGTGGGAAAACTATGTAAGAGCTCACCCTGAGGGCTCCCAATGTCTTTTTCAGTCCAGGCAGGGTGGACAGCTGCCATCCAGACTATCTGCACTGCCTCCAGCCATTGGTAAAGGGAAACATGCTTTCCTAGGCCTTCAAGGCCAATAGTTTGAATAGTAGTAATGGGCGTTAGCCCATGCACCTGCGTGGAATTTTAGGGTAAGGGGCTGATAGATTCCCAGGAATGTGGGGTCAGCCATGGTGGGTCGGAGCCACCGGTCCTGCAGGTTTGTCGTCTCTACTCTAGTTAATGCCTGAGGGGAAACCTTGGCCCTCGGTTTGCTCCCAGCTGCTGCACCAGACTGTGTGGAGGGGAGGGGAGGGGAGAGATGTACCTTTCTGAGTCCTGCACATGATCAGCTCCCACCCTGGAGCATGGCCCTCAACTGCTCTTATCTCATCCTGTTTACAATGGGGATAACTTCATCTGCCCTTTTGCAGATATCTGCCTCTGGGGCAGAGGTGCTCATAACGGTCCTGTGATATTCCCAGCCCAGCCAGTAGGGCCAGTGTTGCCTGCCAACTACCATCCACTCTGTTGCTGTTGCATCTTAGGTTCCCATCTCCTCCCCAGGCCTGGAACATTTCTATCCTCCTGTGTATCACAGTCTACCTATGTGGCCCTGCTGCCAGTCCATCAATAGGCTCTCCCATGTCCCCCACCCTGCAGGCTGCTCAGTGCTCTCCATCTTTGTAGGGGAGAGGGGGACACTGTCATTGGCACCCACAGGCACCAGTTGATATGGCCTTGCCATTCAGCAGACATGTTCCACTCTGGCTTTGGCTTCTCCTGCACAGCCATGCTATAAAGATGCAGGCAGGACTCATGGCCATTGTCATAGGACAGTGCCAGATTACCCCAGGAGTTTTGCCAGCCTACACCAAACAAGAAAGACATGCAGTAGGGATGCAGTTTCTCTACCAAGAGGTCTCCCAGGCCTGGGGTAGGATTTTGCTACAGAGTTTATGTGGGTGAGCAGTACCCCAGGCTGAACAGCAGGGTTAGCCTGGCTGAGGTGCGAGCAGCCACAGGGCACAACACCATCTGTATTAATGCACCTTCCCAGGACTGCCCTCTGAGCATGTCACTAGGAGGAATGCAAGCATTCAAGTGATGTAACCTGTGTCCTTGCTGCAGATTACCAGCCCCAGTGGAAGCCTTAAGTAGGTTTTATCCTGTTTAGCCTAAGTGTAAAGCACCACCTAACTCAGGTCAGAGACCAGAGGAGGTGTTGGCGCAGTGCCCAAGGGAGAGCCCAAGTTCACTCTCTGCTGGCCACATGCCCTTTTTCAGGTTATAAGCCCAGCCTCTGCTATAGCTACAGCAGCAGCCTTGTGCTTTTAGAGCAGACAGGTGCAAGCTGAAGCCTCACCTCTAGTCCTGAACAGGTGTAGTGTTTGCAAGTCTGCTGTAACCAGGACCTTGACCAGTCCTGAGACCATCCCTGCTCTGTGTGTGTTTCTAGTTGTACAGTGTTTGGATTGCAGATTTTTAGTGTGTTCATATCCCTAGGATCACAGTACCTGAGCCCCTCCGTGGCAACAGAGTTAGCCTCCCAGCATGTCTCCATGACATGAGGAAGGTTGAGATTTTCATTGTATCCACAGGCAATTAAGGTACAGAAAGGTTAAATGACAGCCCAAAGTCACCTAGGAAGTTACTGGCAAGGCTGGGATTCAACCCTGACCCCCCAGGATCTTGGCATTGCCTCAAGTCTGTCTCTCACCCCCAATCTGATCAATGCTCCCTCTCACCTCATCTTTAACCAACAGCAACCTCCAGTTTAAAAAACCCAACATCTCGCACTGACATCCCACCTTACCAGCGGCTCTCGACTGCTCTCCATTACATGACCTTGAGGACTACCATCGCCTTCTTCCCATGTCCTAGGAGCAGCAACACAAGCGTGCTCCGAGTAGGCAGTGATGCTTTCTGCAGGAACGACAACAGCCGGCAGCACTGCAATGGACCCCTGCCCAACCCCGGGCCCTACAGGTGAGGCAAGATGACCCCAAGGTAAATCAGCAAGGCATCACCTGCCTCCAGGGGCACATCCCCCATCATGTACACCCAGGGGGATGCAGAATAACCTCTTGGCAGTCTGTAGAAACCTTCAGTCAGTGAAACAGGCAGCTGGAGGCAGGAGGGGGCTCAGTCCAGCTGTACATGGAGAAGGGAGGTCAATGGGTTTTTTGGATTGCAGTAGGTAGCTCTGAAGAGCGCCAGGCATAGAGCAGGGCCTCTCTGTGCTAGGCACTGTACAAACACAGCACAGAAAGAGGTCCCCAAAGAGCTTACTGTTAAGACATTAAACATCTTTCATATTAAGGTCCCCGACTCTTCTCTCCCAGCCTTGTGAGTTCCCTATCACCTCTGAGCAGTACAGCATCTTGGACTGGACAGGCACCTGGATGGGATCATATGATCCCAGGTTTGATGACCCTTTTCTTGCCTGCCAGGGGCAGCGGGTTGGACTAGATGGCCCACTGAGGTCCCTTCCGACCCTATGAATCTTTCCACCTTGACTGCAGCTGAGTTTTCTCTCCCCCAGTTACTTCTCTCTCCAGCATATGCATGCTCTAAGGAGATTCCTGGTTCTTTTTCACCCACTTTATATGGCTGGGCTGACTAAGGGACAAGGAAGGTCAACGACATTTCCCCGGAGCCTTCTGGCTTCCAGTCCTTGGACCACAGGGTTAAGGATCTTGTGCTTGTTAACGATTCAGTTGCCTTAGCGACTCCTGGGCTCTTGAAGAACTCATGCCCCCGATGTGTTCCTGGCTCCTGTCCTTAGAATCGTGATGTAGGTGCCACCTGCACCTCTTCAGGAGAAGGAGGGAAGATTTCTCCTCCATTCTCTTCTTCCTACTTATTCTGACATGTGATCCCACAGGACCTGAGATGCTTTGGGGACCTTGAGCCTGGGATTTTTTTATGCTTGCTCTCTCTTGTTTCCCAAAGAGCAGATTCGGAGAGGGCAAGATCACAATCCATTTGTTCCTACACTACATGGCTTCTCAGAGCAGGGGCTTCCTTCATGTTTCCAGTCAAAGTGAGACCCAATAGCTGGACACTGAAAAGAAACAAATGCACATGAGAAATATGGACGGATGTTTAAATAGGGAGGATAATTAACTGCTGGGGATTCTCCAGCACTCAAGAATCACTATCTGTCCTTCCAAAAGAAATGTCACAACTCAAAAAGAAGCTACAGCCTCACTCCAGTAATGAATGATAAGGCTCTGTGGCCTGCAGAAGGGACAATATCAGTCCTTTCCAGCCTTAAAATTCGGACAAGATAAAAGCCCAGAGCATCTGCTGGTCTCATGCACTACAGCTCCTTTAGATCCAGCACAGGTCCATCACTTCATACCAGCAGAGCCTCAGCCCCTCCAGTAGGCAGGAGTCTTGGACTGGCTAACATGGACAGACCCAGGGATTGCCTGTTAAACAGGATGTTTTTTATCATGGAGCACAAGAGACCTATCTGGCTTTGCAGTTTGCTTCAGCATCTCTGGTGCCAAAGGGAAAGA